>NC_065532.1:239905-398924 GCF_020184175.1 Aphis gossypii
TTCATTTCACGTTTTTTATCAATAACCATAAATCCGTAATCACTATGATTCCAGCAGAAATGATAAATTTTCCGAAATTCTGAGAAATCTATATCTGCTGATGAATGATCATTGACTATATGTTTTAAATTTGTATCATCCTGTTTTAGAATTATTAATAAATTTGAATTATCTCTTACCAGTTGCTTCGGAATTTTAGAATATGTTTGTGCTAAATAGAATACAGAGCTAGCACCTGAATGTCTACACATTCCGAAATATTCTCTTATTATCGACTGCGGACCACATAAAACAACATCGAAAATTATTACAGAATTCTTTTTAGTTAAATTCGGTTTTATAACTTTATCAGCGTCTGAAAATATAAAAATGTTAGCACCTTTTATATCATCTATTATTTTTTTTAATAAAACATATTTTTCTTGATTAGAAGTTTTTGAGTATAAATAAATATTTTCAAATCTTATTCCGTTTTCATGAGTGATTAGATTATACATTATATTTGTTTTACCTGAACCACTAGGACCGACTATAATAGCACGTATAGTATCAGGTAATAACGGTCCATGTCTTGACGTTTTTTTTATTATTTGAGTATCAACGTTCGAAATATCTAATTTATCTTTCTGTTCAATCAAATCCATTTTTTTTTCTTATAAATACTCTGGATCTTTTAAATTTATAACCAGTGAAAGATAGTGTGCTCAACCTGTAAGTAGAAATCAGATAAGACTGGTGAAGGTTTTATAAACTTCTTTATAAATACTGAAATAAAGTATGATGAAGGTTAAACAGAAAATAGGTATGAGTTATAAAGGTAAACATAAAAGTAATAAAAAATAAAAATGAGAACACTAGCTGCAAAAAAAGGAAAGGTTAAGAAAAATCCTAATGGTAAAAGATTGATTTTAACACCAGGTCAGACAGGAGGTGCGATTCCTCTAATTCCTATTTTCGCAGGGTTATCAGCTCTCGGTAGTTTAATGTCTGGGAGTGCTAGTGTTTATAATGCAATTCAAATTCGAAAAAAAAGAAAGGTAGCGGATTGAATTTAATCAATAATGGATCAAGGAAAAAAAACTGATAAAAACGTTACCTGACAGACCACTCACATCTAGAGACATTATAAAATACATTGCAAAGTTTAATATCAATCATTTCCGAGGAGTCTTTTCACGAGATGACTTACCTAAAAAACCACGAACAATTGAATGTGGTATATTAAACTTAGACGTATCTTCAGGTGATGGAAGTCATTGGGTAGCGTTTTACAAAATTAAAGATAAGGTTGTATATTTTGATAGCTTCGGTGATTTACCTCCACCAATTGAATTACAAAACTATTTCAAAGAAACACGATTATATATAACTATTCAAATTATCAAGATTTTAATTCATTTAATTGTGGACATTTATGTCTTGAATTTTTACAATGTATGAATCAATTACATTAAGTTTAACTGGTAATACAACTACATTATCTGTACATTATTTTCCAGCAATTGATGTGTACGATGACTCGGAAATTGCTTTGTTAAATTTACAAACATATACACATTTCCAAACATAAATGAAACTAATAACCAGTTTGAAATACATTTAGAAAACCCCGATCGTTTACTAAATAATAATAAATTTCCAACCTGTTTCTATCACACTGAAAAAAGGGTGTTACGGTATTAAGGATATTAAAAATCAAATTTTAAGCAAATAGATGACTTTCATAATGTTAACGAATACATTGGAATACAACTAACAGAGAAAATAACTTTTGATATCGGGATTGATCAAGTAGATTTTAGACAACCATATTCAGTAATGCAACAATACGTTTTAACGTAGCAAACAGTATAGGACCTTTATTAGGATTTGAAAAAACAATTATGAACCACACTTGCAAACATTGATGGGCATCGTTCAAAGAAAGTGGTAAATTTAAACAATGTTAATTCAATAAAAGTAATGTGCAGTATAGCTCAAGTTCATTCAACAACACCACATGCCAAGTCATTCAATTTATGAGTTTTCTCCTACTGAGAACATAGGGGCGAAGCTGATTCAATCTCCAACTAACCTATATATTATAAATTAAATAAAACAAATATCGATTTAATAACTATACAATTAGTTTCAAGATCATAATCCGATAAACAATTTAGGTGAAAAATTAGTAATCAATCTACATATTAAACGTTACGGATCTTAAGATGGGATTAAAATTTAATATAAGCCCATTACAAAAGATAAATCTTGCTAGTCATATAACTAAAGCGTTACCGGTAACATCGAATAAAGTAAAAAAAAATAACAACGAAAAATAAAACAATTTTAAAGGCTTTAGGTTATAATTAAAGCAGAATGCCAGAAAGTGATATTTTAGATATAAGTTCACCGTTTGAAACCGATTCTAAAATTACGAAAATCGAATATCATTCATATACACCGTATACAACTTCATTTAATAATAATGATGAAATACGTATATCAATCCAACAAACAGATTTTATCCGTATCTGAATGAAAGCTTTATATATTTAGAAGGTCAAGTATCAGATGCTGGAAAAGTAAAACTTACTAATAACGGTTTTTCCTATCTCTTTGAACAAATACGACTTGAAATCAATGGAATAGAAGTAGATAGTACACGTGTACTTGGTATTACCAGTTCGTTAAAAGGTTTCTATCAGGTACACCTGATAATTATAATTGTTATGAAAATGCTGGTTGGATATTTAAAAATAGTTCAAACCCAGCAAATAGTAATGGAGAATTTAGTGCATGCATTCCGTTAAAATATTGGTTAGGTCTATTTGAAGACTTTAAAAAGATATTAGTTAATTCTAGATTAGAACTAATATTAACTCGAAGTCATAGCGATTTAAACGCTCTAAAAGTAATTACTAGTGGAAGTACAAATTCTGGAAAAGTTGTTTTGAAAAAAATAGTTTGGAAGGTTCCACATATTACTGTTGATGATGAAGAAAGGTTAAAATTATTAAAACTTATTGAAAAAGAAAAAGTTGTTTATCCCGTTCAGATCTTTTGAAACTTTTGAATATCCTGAACTCGGAACCACAAAAAAAGTTGTATGGAACCTAAAAACTGCTTCAAAATTAGAAAAACCTCGATTCATTATAATCGGATTACAAAAGGGACGTAAAATTCGTTAGAAAAAGATTGTGGTGTATTCGATCATTGTAATATAACTAATGTAAAAGTATTTTTAAACTCAATAGCATATCCTTATGATAATTTAAATTTGGATTTTGCTAAAAATAATTTTACCTTATTATATGATATGTATACATCGTTTCAAGAATCGTACTATGAAAAAAGTATTCGGAACCCGATATTAAGCCCATCTACATTTCTAACGCAAGCTCCAATTATTGTTATCGATACGTCAAAACAGAATGATTCAGCTACAGCTTCATCAGTAGATGTTCAATTAGAAATTGAAGCATCAGAATCTCTTTCAGGTGTAACTGCTTATTGTTTATTAATTCATGATCGCATTGTAGAATATGTACCTTTCACTAGGGAAGTAAGAAAACTAGTTTAATCAATTAAAATTAATTTAGAATAATGAGACAATACATATAAATATATTTTTTTAATTTTTTAAAAAAAAACATGACTAAAAAATATAAATGAAGTGTGTATATACACTGCTTAAACTTTATGTGTAACATAGAAAAAAATTAATTGGTTGTAGCGGAATACTCCGTCTGTGTTACACGGGAAATAAATAGTGTATACACTGTTTAAACTTTATGTGTAACAGGGGAAAAAATAATTGGTTTTAAATTTTTTTAAATCAGTGTTTTTACTAGTACAGCGGAGAAAAAAAAGTTTGAGGGGGAAAATCCCCCTTAAAATTTTACAATCTCCGCAGTCAAAAGTGCGCAGAACATACATTATGGTTTTTGAAAATCAGTGTTTTTTTACTGGTACAGCGGAGAAAAAAAAGTTTGAGGGGGAAAATCCACCTAAAAATTTTAAAATCACCGCAGTCAAAAGTGCGCAGAACATACAAATGTATACTACTAACACATATAAATAATTCCATCAAAAAAAGTTTAATTAAACAAGGAAAAACTGGACGTGGCTCGTATGTAACATTTTTGTCAAAAACTACTTAAAATAAAATTATGAATATAACTGGAAATTTAATAAAAAACAAAATTGCTAAAGAAGTAATACTGTCAGAACAGTATTCATTAGAAGTCAATTCTACTCAAGATACCTCGGTTATGGATCAATTGTGTATTTGTATAAGATATGTTTTAAATGGAAAAATCAATGAGAGAATGGTAGCCTTAGTAGAATCGACATCTGGTACTGGAGAAGCGTTGTATAATATCGTGAACGGAGAATTAGAATCCTTAAAATTTGTACTACCTATTATTATTATTATTATACATACTATATTATTACCTATTATCATTAAGTATCATATTTTATATAGTAAATTAATAGGTCTATTATAAGTCAATGTTATGTATTATTCATTTCATTTTTTTAATCCATATTTTGTAAATTGCAGTTTACTCCATATAAGAGATAAAAGAGGTGAAAAATTAAATGTAATTATAATTGAGTAAATAGTTTAATTCAAACATATTATAGCTAGATATTAAAATATTTTTAATAAGTATATTGAGAATCATATAATAATTATAATTAGTAAATAATTCAGTAATTAATGTATACTAATACTACTGATGAATTTAATTTTACATTACCATGAGAAGACATGAACACACCACCATCATGGTTTATACTTGAATGCAAATTATCTGCAGATTTTGATGTAACTACGCCATCTCCTAAAATTGATTAAAATATAATAAATATTAAGGTCCATAAAATGTTGATAGATTTATAATATATATTATACATATAATAGGTAGTCATTATATTATTCTTTTTAGAATAATTTGTTTGACTCATATATTAACTTACCTTCAATTTTTAGTATTATCATTGCAACGTGCTCTGATACTTATTATAAATATAATTATAAATTAACATTTAAGCCGACAATAACACACAACGCTAGGGGGCATAACAAAAAATCCCTATAATTATTTAAAAAAAGTAGTTAAGCAGTAAATGATCGAGTATAGAACCAACAATTTTGGACCTAAAATAAAAGGTAAAAGATAAATAATCAAAGGTATCAATAACACGTATGCTTTCTACCCGCTATAAATATGGCTATATGATTGCTATTTGGTGAAATAAGTGGATGCGTATTACCCACCCGTTATAATATACTAGGTGCGTAATTCCCACCCGGAGAATATTATAGATACATAATTCACACATCGTTAGATAACGCAAACGTGGGAAGAGCGGATGCGGTGCAGATGACCAACAGGGACCTGAAGGTACCGCGGGAGTCCCTTTTGGACGATATATAAGGGGGCCAGATTAAAGGCACAATTCAGACGTGATCCACCAGAGTTAGCGCAAGCACCTTCACGTCACCCATTTAATATTTTATGTCTCCTGGACTTAGAATATTTTTCACAAGTTTTATTAAATTAATTAATTACTTAGAATAATTTTAATAAAAAAACTTAGAATAAGTTCGAGAGTTCATTATTTCACAAAACCGTTCCAAATCGACATCATTCAACTGATTGTACGTGGCACGTTACAAAATTTGGCGGCAGTCGGTAGGATTCTTTCATAAGATTCTTTGGACGAACAATTTTAATTTTTTTTCGAAAAGTGAAAATTTTCGGGAAAAATATTTTTTCCACTTCGAAATTTTGAAAAATTTAAAATATATCCACTTGAAAATTATTTACGGAGGCACATTTGGCAACGAATCCCTGTTGAAGAAGTATTAATTATTTTGGGGCGGATTTGAGCCATATATATTGTGAATTAAATAATTGTGAATTTATTGGGCCGAGTAGAGCCGTATATTGAAAAATAATTGTGAATTTTATTGGGCCAAAAAGAGCCGTATTTTGTGAAAAAATAATTGTGAATTTATTTAGGCCGAGAAGAGCCGTATTTAGCGATTTTAATAATCGGAGATTTTATTAGGCAGAAATAAGCCGTGTTATAATTAAAAGATAATTGTGAATTTTATAGGCGAGAAAGTCCTATCGTGTTGAAAAAAAAAAATTTACTTGACGTATATTGTGAATTTTAGAGAGGATAAAAAAAAAATCCTAGAGAAAAAAAAATAATAAAAAAAAATATAGATAGAAATAATTGGGGGAATAATAAAAATATTACGAGAATTTTATAATAAAATAATATTGATAAATATTTTAAAGAGATTAATGTTTGATTAATAATAAAAAATAATAATAAAAAATTATTTTAAGAAATAAAACATATTTAATTTAAGTTATACTAAATGAATATAAAAATAAACGTATGAATAAGGAAAAAGAAGAATAGTTATAGTGAAAACGATAGTAATAGTTCGGAAGAGGAAACAGATACAACAAAAGAAATCGGAACTCAGGTAGAGTTAAATAAAAATATTGAAGTAAATAAATTAGTAAACATAAGTATAAATACGAAAGAGGGTAGCGACTCTACACAGGGAATTAATAAGGAAAAAACAACAGGGAAAAGTTTGTTAGATACTACTGTTAGAGAAGACTCAAATACCGGATTAGAACAAAGATTAATAGGGTTACGTAGTACACCAAATTTAGTCCACTCAGAATTAGGACCAGTAAAGAGGAAGCAAAGAACAAAAATGTCTAGTGTAAAGGCTACAATTGAGCAGGTCACTGCTATGATACCAATTTGTGCCGATGCAAAAGACGTTTGTTCGTTCATACGGGCATGCGATTATGCATGTGAGGCCGTAGATAAAGAAACTATACCCTTATTAGTGAAATTTATTAATACTAGGATTACTGGCAAGGCGTTAGAAGTATGTCGGTATAGGGAAACCAGTGATTGGGAAACTATTAAAAAAATATTAAGGGGGGCTTTTGAACAGCAATTGTCACCACAAACATTACAAATAGGATTAAATTCAGTTCGTATGAAAAATGACGAAGATGTATTAACTTATACGGGTCGCGTAGAACAGTATATTATAATTTATGTAATGCAACATTGGCAAATAAAACGCCCGAAGAGGCGAGAATTTTAAGGCAAACTCTAAAGGATCAGGCATTAGCAATTTATATAAACGGGTTAAAAATGGATTTACAAACAATATTACGAGCTAGGAACCCAGAAACTTTAGAACTGGCAATGCAAATGGCTAGGCAGTTAGAAATCGAATTTAGTTTTAACAAAGAATTACAAAATAACGAGACTAAAGTAAATCAAAACGGAAATAAAAATAATAACGGAAATCGTTGGTCAAATAACTATCAGGGAAATAACCCAAATGGACAGAAATTCGGTTATAAGCAAAATTATAATCGTGGTCAGAATAGACAAGGTCCTAATAATTATAATAACGTTAATCGTAATAATAATTTTAATAATTTCGGTCGCAATAATAATAATAATAATAATAATAACTATCCGCGTAATAATAACGGTCAATATAATAATAATAATCGGAGACAGCAAAACGATCCCGGATGTTATATTTGCGGCAGAACTAATCATGTCGCTCGCGATTGTCGTGGTAATGTTACACAAGTTGCGCGTCGGAATAATAATAATAATCAGCAACCGCAAAATAATAACGCACGACAAAATACTAATAATAATTTTAACAATAATTCAGCACCAATAACTTGTAGTTATTGCAATAAGATAGGACACGATAGTGTTAGCTGTTATAGTAGGCAACGGGATGAGCGTAATAATGCAAACCGGACGGGAAACGGTCAAGTGTCGAACGGGAACGGCGTCCGTTCGATCAACCAAATAACGGCCGTAACGGAGGAATTATCACCCAACGATGTTTCACCATCGTATCAGTAATTAATGAAAATCATGTTACATTTCAATCACCTAACTTTAAAACAAATACAGCAAATCTTCTTTTAGACACCGGTAGTGAAATCAATTTAATAAAAATAAATAAATTAACAGGCGAAACATTAGTAAACGAAAAAGAAAAAATAAATTTAAAAGGCATTAATGATAAAATAGTAACTACCATAGGCAAAATTACAATAATATTAATATTAAATAATAATAAAATAAAAACGGAATTTCATGTGGTCGATAAGGAATTTCCAATACCGCGAGATGGAATTCTAGGTCACCACTTCCTGTTACAAACTAACGCAATAATAGATGTTGCGAATAATATATTAACTATAAATGATAACACTCCGTGCGAATTAAATAAAGATAAAATATGTTACACATTAAAACCGCGAACGGAAACAATAATATCTATACCAATAGCTGATCCGATAATGGAAAATAAAAATATTTTAATACAGAAACAAGAATTAATACAGGACGTATATTGCGCTAATATAATAAACACGGTAAAGAATGGAAACACGGTGATAAGTATACTGAATATTTCTGAATTACCACAAAACATTTATGAGGACCAATTAAATAAAATATTATACGACAATGACATAGAATATAAATTACACGAAATAACTGTAGTAAATGACAATAACGATCGCGTAAATAAAATAAAAAGTTTAATACGTAGTGACCATTTAAATAACGAGGAACGTAAAACAATATTAGAAATATGCGAACATTTTTCCGATGTATTTCATTTGGAAAACGATTATTTAACATTTACTAACGCCGCGGAACACGTAATAAGATTACCCGCCAATCAACCGCCTATATATAAAAGACCATATAGATTGCCACAGGCACAGCAAAAGGAAATTGAACAACAATTAATTAAAATGGAACAAAACGATATCATAGAACGATCTATGTCACCTTTTAATGCACCTTTGTTGTTAGTAAAAAGAAATCAGATTCATCTGGTAAAGATAAATTTCGAATAGTAATTGATTTTAGGGCACTCAATGAAGTAACTTTAAATGAATTTCATCCGTTACCTAATATTACGGAAATATTAGATCAATTGGGACAATGTCAGCTTTTTACCATTTTAGATTTAGCAAATGGTTTTTATCAAATACCTTTAGCGAAGGAATCTCGCGAAATGACAGCGTTTTCGACCGGTCAAGGTCATTACCATTTTAAACGTATGACTATGGGAATGAAAACAAGTCCCGCTACATTTCAGCGATTAATGAATAACGTATTGTCGGGGATAATAGGCATTAAATGTTTAGTATATTTAGACGATATTATTATTTATGCGAAAAATTTGAGCGATCATAACAATAAGCTGATAGACGTATTCGAACGTCTACGTACCCATAATTTAAAAATACAACCAGATAAATGCGAATTTCTAAAACGCGAATGTTTATATTTGGGACACATAATTTCGGAACACGGAATAAAACCAGATCCGAAAAAGATAACATCAGTATTAGAATTTCCGGTGCCTAAAACTGTAAAGCAAATAAAATCATTTTTAGGTTTATCGGGGTACTACAGGAAATTTATACAGGGATATAGTATGTTAGCTAAACCAATGACACACTTATTAAAAAAGGATGTTAAATTTAATTGGGACGAAAATTGTCAGGTAGCTTTCGACAAATTAAAAAACGCACTCTGTGCAGAACCGATTTTACAATATCCAGATTTTACGAAACAATTTATACTTACAACCGACGCTAGTGGTAAGGCTCTAGGAGCTATACTATCCCAAGGAACGATAGGTAGCGACCTACCAATAGCGTACGCATCTAGAACTTTGAATAAAAGTGAAATGAATTACTCAACTACTGAACTAGAATGTTTAGCGATTGTATACGGGGTTAAACAATTTAGGCCCTATCTTTACGGTAGAAAATTCGTGATACTCACTGACCATAGACCATTATCTTGGTTATTTAACTTAAAAGATCCGTTATCAAAGTTGGCGAGATGGCGCATACAGCTTGAGGAATACGATTACGAAATAAAATATAAACCGGGAGTACAAAATTCGAACGTAGATGCTTTAAGTAGAATGTATAGTATAAAAGAAATTAAGGACGAAAGTTATACGAGCTTTCTAGAAAAATCGGAAACAACAATAATAACGAATAGTAATGTGAAAGAGGTGAACGGTGAATTACTAGAATCACCCGCAGAATATCATATTGTATCAGAAATAGAAAAATATTATAACTTTAAATCGGGAATAAACTACGAATTAAAACGAAAATTTGGAACGAATAAAATGCTAGAATCAAATAAACAAATAGGCGACGTAGTATATTTTAATTACGAAGAAAGATACATAATATTTTTGATAACTAAAAGTAAAGAAAAACAATTAACCACAAGTGAAAATATGCATTTTGCATTATTAAATTTAAAGTACTTTTGCATTAAAAATTCCTTGAATAAGTTAGCCATGAACCAGTTAGGAAAGAAAGACGGGTTGGACTGGACAAAAACAAGATCAATGATTAGGTATATATTTCGAAATACAGATATAGAAATAATAATCTGTACTAAATTAGAGTACACTAATGAGGAAAAATTAATTATTTTCAAGCAATTTCATGACTCATTACTAGGGGGTCATGCTGGATTAAATAGAACGGTTAAGAAAATTAAACGACAATTCAACTGGCCAGGGTTAAAACAAGAAGTAAGGGAATATATAAAAAACTGTCCGTCGTGTCAAACGAATAAAACAACTAATAGGCATCACCGTAGTCCGATGATTATAACTACGACAAGTTCTAGACCGTTTGAAAAAATATTTATGGATATAGTAGGACCTCTAATACCTACTGCAATAGGCAACACATATATATTGACTATGCAGGACGATCTAACGAAATATTCATTAGGTGTTCCGTTACCAGATCATACGGCAAACACTATCGCCCAGGCGTTTGTAGTAAATTTCGTATGTGTGCACGGTATACCTGAAACTATATTAACTGATCAAGGTACAGACTTTCTTAGTAAGATTTTCACAGAAGTGTGTAACTACTAAAGATTAATAAAAATAAATACGAGTCCTTATCATCCGCAAACTAACGGTAGCTTAGAAAGATCACATAGAACTTTAGCCGAATATTTGAGACACTATGTAGACAAAGATTTAAATAATTGGGATCAACTATTGCCATATGCATTATTCGTATATAATTCAACGGAACATAGTTCGACTAATTACCAACCTTACGCGTTATTATATGGAAAAGAATTGGACATACCAGTCAAGTTAAAATGTAGCCCTGAACCTAGGTATAATTACGATGATTATATATTCGATTTAAAACAAAAAATGCAGGAGTCACATAAAATTGCCAGAGAAAGATTAATTAATAAGAAGATAAAATCTAAAAAACAGTATGATAAAAAGGAATTTAGCGAAGACTTAGATGTGAAAGATTTGGTATTACTGAAAGACAAAACCCAGAAAAACAAATTAAGTCCGTTATGGAAAGGACCTTTTGAAATTTTAGAGGTTTTGGATACCGAAAATGTAGTAATACAGAGAGGTAGAAGGAAGGTAACTGTACATAAAAATGATGTAAAAAAATATTACGAAAAAGACAAACTAGACAAGGATGATTAGAAATCCGATACGAAAGTTTAGGTAGAAATTAAATATAATTAACTAAGTATTATATAAATAAGGTAAATAAGACTTAGAGTGTAGTTTAAGATTAAGTATTTATTTTTAGGGAAAAGAAAACCAAATTCATAAATTATCTATACGACATGATCAAACGGGAAAAACATAACGTTACTACTTTCTTAAGAAGGGACGAAGCACCTAGTTGTTTAAAGTCACATATGGAAAATGCTAATAAGAAAATGAGCGAACCATATTCGCAATCGGAATTAGAGAGATTTACGAAAAACATTACGTTTATATACATGACGTTTATGAAAAAAACGACTTGAGAGAACAATTTTGTATAGTAATAAACGATTGGTTAGACGTAATGCCGGAGGCTGACGAAATGTTAGAGCACGACAGGAAAAAATATAGAAAAGAAATGAAACGAAGGGTGATAGTAAGTCGTAAAAGAAGCGACAGAATGGACCAATTGTTGAAAATGTATGAACAGAAATAGATATAAAAAAAAAATAATAATAATATAATAAAAATATAATAATATTAAGTATAGATATAGAGTATAAATGTGTAATAAGTAATAGAATAATAAGATAATATAAGTAATAAGTAATGAAATTATAGGTTAATCATTATGACGATAAAGGGAGTAACGAGCCATGAAGAAACAATAGTTTTTTATGAAGTAAACAATAGTCGTGTTGAACTTCAACGAACGACTTGGGGAACAACGGAACGTATAACTTTAGCTTTGAATGATGAGAACAACACACGGGTACATATGAACCTGGGGTGTATATTCTCCATAAAACCTACGACCATTGTATTAAATAACACTTTAACAAAACTTACTATCGAAAAAACGTGTGAATTAACATTGAAAACAATAGGATTAAACAATGAAAAATTCATATTATTTCCGAAAAATGTTAGACACCTAAGTGTAATACATTCAAAGTTACTACATAAAACCAACATAACTAATCCAACATTGCAGACAATTTCAACTACAATAAAACCTATCATGACAAGCGAGCATGACTATAATTTAACTACACTGAATAATTTCGAGTATAACAAAAATACAAATAATACCCATTACGAAATAATATCGCAAATGATTACAGCAAACTTAACAATGATAGACTCCACAAATGTAGTAAATGAGTTTGACTATGGCGATATCACGTCAGATACTACAGAAGGAATAGAGGATAGAACAAATATAACTAGTAAAATAATTATTAATAACACCAGCACGCAAATCGTAACCAAACTAGAAAATCCTAAATTTAAAATACATTATTATAATTTTATAATATGTGTAGGAGTAAGCATTCTAATAATGACCATTGTACTACTAATTATTAGTATACACCATAATTTTAAATGTGTGAACAGATACAGATACAGATATGTAGTAAACTTAATACACGAACAAGGAACAGAGTTAAACACGATGAGGGAGACTAGTATATAAGAAAAATATAAGAAAATAAAAAAAAAAAAAAAAAACATGAATAAAGATAGTAAATTAGATTTATTTTAGTATTAAGATACAAATGTAGTTAGTTTCAAATTTTACACTAATAACCAAAACGTACTATAAGAGTTAAACTATATTATAGGAGCCGACAAATTGAAGTAATATATCTGACAACGGAAGGGCATAGGCGCATAGTGCCATTGGTGGAAAATGCACAATTAGACGTAGTTCCTGAATTCGGGTTGGAAATAAAAGAAACAGCAGGAGGACGTCTGGTGACTCTCCGGTTAAATAAGGGAGATGAAATGTTGGGGGAAATGCAGTTGTACACGTATCTGGGGTGCATGGAGTTTGAAAGAAACCCTGTGTACTCGCACATATATGGTGCACATAACGAAATCTGCTGGGATTGGCATGAACCACATGAAACGCTGTCAGAGGAATCGGTACTCTGCCAATGTATTTTGGACAACTTCCGATGTGAAGGAAACCGAAGAATACATTTGACACCGATAACGTATGGAAGGCCGCACATGTGGTTGCCTACCATGAACTTGTTGGAAAGCGTGAGCTTTTTTGCTAGCAGATGGGAATTAAAAATCGGATTTCTTAAAAATTTGGGTAGAAAAATAAAACGCCAAAAACACTGTTTCTTAGTGGGGGACAGGGAAATCCCCGCCTGCTTTGACCACCATGTGCACTCTGCGGCAGCACTTTTGCCTTACCCGTTAAGTCCTCACGTAATAGAGCAATCTATTGCAACTTTGAGATCAGACCTCTTGAGAATCATACAAAGTGATGAGCCCTATACAAGACCTATGTGCTGGATCATGAGAAGAGAAATTCTGAGGACAACGTCGGAGGAAATTTTTAACAAAATAAATGAAAATTAATTGCTAGTAGTATTTAGTTAGAATTAATAAGATAGATTATATTTAAGTAATAAAATAATGATAACGTAACATGGCCTATTAAATTAATTAAGGTAAATATATGTCTAATTAGCATATTATTATATAGGTTTTTGTGTATAATGATGGCGCAAGGACAGTCGCCATACACCATAGAAGAATTTAAAAACGAAACAAGTATATTTTATGAAAACCAAGGTGAAATCAGAATAATAGGAGCTCATTGGGAGCTCGTAACTATATACCGTTAAGCGATTATGATTTAAGACATTATCAATTAGAATTAGAAATAAGAAATATGGACGAGCATTGTAAGGGAAATATGACCGATCGGGAGATGTGCTCAAAATACGATAATGTATTAAAAACAACTTTTAATGAAATATCCGTCCAACGGAAACAAATGTATGAATCTATTGGTAGATATTTGTCACCAGGGGAACACACCACCATACGTAGTGCTAGAGTGAAAAGAGGGTTAGTAAATATGATAGGTTCGGCAATGAAAACCTTATTCGGAGTTTGTGATGAGGAATGTGCGGAGGAAACTTTGCAACACATAAACAAAGTCGAAGGTACAAATGAACGTATGATACATGTTATAAAAGACCAGACCACTGTAGTCAAATCTTCAATAGTAGGAATAAACAGTGCTTCAACTAAACTAAACCAGTTATATGACGAGTTAAGAGAAAAGCAACTAAGTCTAGAAACAAACATAAAAGCTTTAATAAACAATACGTATACTTTAGAAACCTTGTTACTGTCAAATAGAATTTTTAGTATATTTACAGCATTAATGACACAATACTCTTACGAAACCCAAACTTTAAGTGCCATAATAACCGCGGCTAGGACAGGTGTTTTACACCCAAGCTTAGTAACACCGCGAGAACTTGCAGCACAACTAGTAGAAGTAAAACTAAACCTACCACTTAACTTGAATTTACCAATGGGAACATTACCTAGCGAAATACATGAATTTACAAAAATAACTAAAATTGCAGTATTTTATAGTGGTGATCAAATAGTGTTTCTGATAAAAATACCGTTGATAACGGAAACGCAATTAACTTTATTTAAAATCATACCTATACCACATCCTGTAGACATTGATCGACCGGATAACAAATCACATAGTATCGTATTGAAACCAGAATACCAATATGTAGGAATAACTAAAAATCGTAGACAATTTACAACGTTTACTGAAACAGAATTATTACACTGTACCGAGACAGAAACTTTTACTATTTGCCCGGAATTTCAACCAACAACACGAATCAAAAGAACAACCGTGTGAAGTTTCATTATTTAAAAATCCAGACCAGTTACCACAAAATTGTGAATCAGGAGTAATCATTATTTCTAAAAATATATACCACAAACTTAAGTATGCCAACACATGGATATACACAAACAAAGAAGATACATTAACAATTACGTGTCAGGGAATACAAGAACCATATATTGAAAAAATTAAAAATCAAGGGATAATTAAATTAAATCAGGAATGTAGAGCTTATGCAGAACACGTAGTGCTAAATCCGACAAGGGAGATCAAAACAAAGTATTTCACAAATTTCATACCTAAAATCGGAGTAGGAAGTATATCGTATAAGATCAATAACAGTATCAAGGGCATTAAAATAGAAAAGTATAGACATAAGTTCGACGCACGCAAACTCGATAACATACACGAAATGGCCCACTCACTAGACGATGTAGAAAGAATGATAGACGAGGAAATACTCAGACAGTCCGGAGTGGAAGTACAAAGTAATAACCACTCATTAATGATGTATGCAATTATAGCATTGTTAGTATTCACCATGTTTCTTTTGGCATTCATATATATAAGTTATAAATGCAAACTGACCACTATGAGGGCCATAGGCCACCGAGCAAGAACTACGGATAACGACATATCGAATAGAGAAGAGAAGTCATACATATGACGTCATCGGCAAAAGGGAATGGGGTTAAGGAAAAGCTACTAGGTGACACACCAGATAGGCTAGCCCTAAGTAATATGCCGCCCTTACTGAAAGAACAATAAAATGTATAAATTAAATATATAGATATTTAGATATAATAAGGAATAATATTAATAATATAATATAACTTAAAAATAATAATATAAGTTATTAACAATCACATAAATGTATAAGTATGTACTAAATGTAAAAAAAAAATATGAAATACAATCACTAATACAAAATGTTTAATTATACAGAAAAGACACATAAATTCATAATTATGGACTTCGAGTTCTCAATGGTAAACAAGACAAGCATGGTTGTCATCTCCGGAGCTATATCCAATAGCTTAGACCGTTTTAAGATCAGGAAACTGGAGGGACGACCTCTTTTGCTACCACTTAACGAGAAGCTCGACCTATGGGTGAGACGGAGCTTCAGGTGGCAATAAGAGAGATAAAGAGAGTGTTCAGAGTAAAAACTGATCTGAGAGATGCTTGTCTAGACCAATTACAACAAAGTTTGAGTTCAACCAGGAATAATTTGAATAAGGGATATATTGACAGTTATATACGTAGAGGTAATAAAGAGAATGTGATAGTAGTATGGAACGGACATTCGGACAAAATATTTTAAAAAGATTAGATTTAGACCACTATCCTATGTTAAACATAACGTGCTACGATAAGTATTTTAATAAAAATTTCTATATTCAGTTTGAAAAGTTAGGCAATAAAGAAATAATTTTCGAAGTAGATATCGGTACATATAATAAAACAGGAAGGCTACTTAATTTAGTAGAGACCCATGATATAATATGTAAAAAGAAACACCATACTACGTATGCGCATGATCCGAGAATGGATGTCAAGTATACTAAATGTATATTTGATTATGTGATACGGAAACAGCGATATGAAAATTTAATAAAACATTTCTAAAAAAAAATATATAACAATAACAATAAAAGTAGTAATAAAACAAAAACAACGGTTACATTAATAATCGAAATACGAACGTAAAATTTCTTTTTCAGAAATTCATAATTCTATAAATTACAAATCAACTCTACGAAATAAATAATAACCAATAATGGATAGAATGGAGCAATTAGCTTCGGCAATATCGTTTAACATAGAAACGCAATTTCATATTAATCCAACACAGGGAGAATGGCATAATTACACAGCTTGTTTTGATTTTCATATAGTTACCGCTAATGAAAATATACTCGTACCTTACGAGGATGAAACTATATTGGAAATGATTGAGGCAGCCAAAAGATTTTTGTATGATATGGCGTTAGACAGAGAATTTGGTGAACCATACTGTTATGAATTAAACTATTACCTCGAAATAATACAGAATCCACGAGATATATTGAATTACAGTAGATAAATGTATGTCTAGAATGAATTGATCAGGTAAACGAAGTGATTGGGGCTGTACGAAACACCTGTCGACATAACATTTGACATATGATCGATGGGGTGGATTCTATGGCATCCCCAATGAGTAAAGAGTGATCAAGTAAACGTATTAATCAATTAGGGTTGTTGTCAATGTGGACGACGTACTTCAAATGATTAGTATGTCATTCCATGGGCAGCGAATCTTGATTGAGTAAATAAAAAAAAAACATACAAACTGGAATGATAATATAATATATATATATACACTTAGATTTAAGAAAACATACTGTACGAATAAGTTACTATTGGGATATGGAAATAAATTTGAATTGTGGGGAACTTTATAGATTTTGTACTACTAATATATTATAATAAGTAAAAAAAATATTATTTGTATTAATTAATTTACCATATAAGAAACTATTGTAATCAGCACATTATACTAACCACATATTTTATTGGAATTATCAAATTAACTATAATCACTATATTGTACTATTTACTAACACTATATTTTATTGTAATCACAATTATAAATTATAAGAAAACTAACCAACATATTTAAAAATATTTAATCCAACCATATAATCATTAATTATATTATAATCAAAATATTTATCAAAACTATTTAACCATTTGTAAATGTAATCAACCCATATTTAATCAAAATTATATATACAACATATACATCATATATTCATATTATATAACGAAAATACTTTAAATGTAAAAGCATACAGAGAATTGTAATGTATGTCTTATATCAATGACTTGTAATCGATTATTGTAAACACTATAATATTGTAATAATTTGTAATTTAACTATTTTGTACTGAACTTTGAAAGATTTCTGTCTTTGAGACATAAACCTTTTTTTTCGTGGGGAGGTGCAACGTGCTCTGATACTTATATTAAATATAATATATAAATTACATTCTGTAGCCGACAATAACCACAACGCTAGGGGGCATAACAAACATCCCTATAATTATGCTAAGGGCGAGTAGTTAAGCAAGTAATGATCGAGTATAGACCAACAATTTGGGACCTAAAATGAAAGGTAAAAGATAACTAATCAAAGGTATCATCACACGTATGCTTTCTACCCGCTAGAAATAATGGCTATATGATTGCTATTTGGTGAAATAAGTGGATGCGTAATTACCCACCCGTAGAATATACTAGGTGCGTAATTACCCACCCGGTAGAATATTATAGATCATAATTGACGCACAACATCGTTCAGATAACGCAAAGCGTGGGAAGAAGCGGATGCAGGTGCAGATGACCAACAGGGACCTGAAGGTACCGCGGGAGTCCCTGGACGATATATAAGGGGGCCCAGATTAGGCACAATTCAGACGTGATCCACCAGAGTTAGCGCAAGCACCTTCACGTCACCCAGTTTAATATTTTGTCTCCTGGACTTAGAATATTTTTCACAAGTTTTATTAAATTAATTAATTGGACTTAGAATAATTTTAAATAAAAAACTTAGAATAATTTCGAGAGTTCAATTATTTCACAAAACCTTTCCAAATCGACATCATTCAACTGATTGTACGTGGCACGTTACATCATCCAAAACCAGAGTTTTTGTTACTTTTCAATGCTTCTGGATCTTTGATTTGGTTGTAAGTACTAGAAATATGCCATTTACCAGGAGATTTAAATACAGTTTGAAAATTCAGTGTCATTTCGGTTTTTTCGTTTTCATTCAGTTCGTTGACTTTCCAAACTTGGGTGTTTGGTGAAAATACAGTGTTTGTTGTAGATGAGATCATAATATTATTTGCTTCTGAAGTTGAATCATCACTGCAGCTGCCTAATGAATTTGATATAAAAAAAAAAAATTAAATTACTTTTAAAAGAATCAATGTGTTCAATTTTAATATAATATCAGTTAAAATTATATAACGCTTAAATTTAATTTAATTTATTAAAATATACCATTATTGCTTGTGACTTTATTTCCCCATGTTGGATCATTATCCGAATCGTCATTATCACTCAATGAACTATGATTGTCAATAACAAGGAAGGCAGATTCTACATGCTGATTTGATTTTGTTATTAAAGGAATTAAAAATTAAATTTGTATTTTTATAATAAATGTCAAATATTAACATTGACAATAATACTAAAAAAATAAAACTTTATAAAAACTCATTTAAAAACTAACCTTTAGAATAAAAATCTTTGTACAAATGCGGTTCATGCTGCTCATTCACGTCATTTAATCTGGATGAATTAAAGGTTTTCTTCTTTTTTTTGTTTACCTCATCTTCTGTTGTAGATAGAACAGAATGTGTAGCTGCTTTAGATAATTTTGATTGCGCTTCAGCTAATGTCGCTATAAAAAACCAAATAATTAATAATAAGTATATAGGTACAACAATAATATTTGCAATAAATAATAATTAAAGGTAGGTACCATAGTTTTTAGTTCCTAGGATTCGTGCTGGATAGTATAAAAAATCGGTTTTGTTTGGTTTGTATCTATTTTTAATTAACTGCTTTATATTTTTGGATGACTTGGGCCAAGCACAAAGCCCTTTCTTGACCCAAGTATCAGGCACTGCCTCAATACTATTATCTTTATGGAACAAGACGACTTCCCATCGACCCATCTGTAAATCAAAAAATAGAAGTTAATATTGTTGCTTAAAACTACCATATTTATTTATAATTAAATCATGGAAGTAAAATTAGTAAACAGAAGTAAAATGATATAACTTCTTAACATAATATTTGTTAAATTATCATATACCTGATGTATGTATTATTGGCATACCAATCATTTTTTTATCATGATTGAAAACCATCATTTTACTTTTTATTTCAGTGATGTTCCAACAATTTAAAGTTTCTGATAAATTATTAATATAATAAGTATCAAGTTCGATAGAGTTTATTGGTTTGGTGAAAAATAGTGATGAATGGTTAAATTTTTTTCCAATTATTAAAATATTGTTATTCATTTCTATAATATTAACACATTTAACAATGTCATCACTGTTTGTTAAAATAAAACCATCAGATTCTTTTTGTTTTTTAATAACAATATGTAAATTTCTGAATACTAGACTGTAATATTGAACTCCGAAAATACCATCTATTAATGGACCATTTGTGTGAGGTTTTTTAAGAATAGCTTTCAAATCTAATTGTGTACTTTTGAATGTATTTACATCAATTGAGTTGATTTCAGAATACCTATTTATAATCTGTTCCAGTGGCTTTTCGTGTTTTCTTATAAAAGATTTTAGTTCTTTCATGTGATTTTCAAAAACAAATGCACTGCATTGGTCAAGTGGTCCAAATTGATCATAATCATCACATAGATGTAATAACCCATGGACATTATGTGATAGAAGGTATTCTCCATATAAATGGTGAAATTCTTTTACAAAGTAATCTAGTAGATGCCTTGCATAATTCACTAGTGATTTGTGATTTGGACTAAGAAGTATGATCATAGCAATACTCAAAGACATAAAACGAGAATAACATTCATTATTTAATTTAGATTTCAAAACAACTGGACCTGAATATAGTAAAAAAAATCGCAGTTCAACTGCCTTCCAGCGTCCAACTTCAAGAAGACTTCTACTCTTTCTAACAAAATCCGATGAAATATCAGTGTTTAATGCCAATAACGATTTTGACAAACATTTAATATCTTTAGAGGGTAAACTTGTTTTTAAAGGCCCGGATTTCCATAATAACAATAACTTTTTCATTACTCCCAAACAGACTAAATGCATATAATCGAGTGGTAATGATTTAACTAAATCAAAATCATTTAATTTTGATAAAACTGATGGGAATTCTGATGTATGATAATCTTCATCCACCATATTTATAAATGAATTATGATCTCTTAAGGTAGATTTTCTGTTAGAGTATGGAAAACCAACTCGGTTTTTTCGATAGTCACCATCAATGAAACAACGTGTACAAGAATGAAATCCTGAATGGTTCTTAACATGTAAAATAAATGCTTTCGCTGGAGAATCACAACAAATAAAACTTATAGATACTCTTTTAATAACATTATTTATTCTAATTCCATTTGCTATCAATTCTTCAGCTTCTGTAACAAATTCAGAAAGAAATTCATAGCTGTCTTCTGGCTTACTTTGACCATAATAGATTCCTATTGGAAATACTTTTTTGGTTAAAAATGGTGTAATAATATACGCTAATATTGGCCAAAACTGATTTCCACTGCTCTTACTTAAAGGTAAACCATCAATTCCAACAGCAATTTTCAACTCTAATAAGTTTTCTGGCGCATATTTTATTATACCCGAGACCAAACCGAAATGGTGATATATTCCAGGTTTCATAGTTCTAATAGTTTTCGAAATTTGTTTTGGTGTACATAATACAGTTCTTGCATCAATCGGGAGACTTTGGAAACAATCGTGTTTTTTTAAGCCAGATAGAAGTCCGCTAAGTGCATTATGAGGAATTTTTTATATTGAATAGCCCAAGATGCAATACAATTTTTAATGTTTTCTGATTCGTCAACTATATTAGGCAATGTAATGGAAGTTGGCGTAGGCAGATAATTTGATAATCTTGCTGGCTCAACCTCGGGCTCTATTTCTGGTCTTAAGACTAATTCACTGTTATTTTGATTAGATTGACATGGTGAATGTTCTCTTGTTATTAACTCTTCAGTAAGAATCAAATTTCCACGAGGATGATTTGTAGATGGGGTATTATTGAATGGTATAAGATCATTCCTAATTTTTCGCCTTTTTGTCCGTTGACTATTTATCATATTTACTAAAAAAAAATAATACAAACACACACACCTATACTAATGATAATAATTCTCACTATATCATAACTTCTATGTATTCAATCTTATGATTAAAAAAGTTGTTTAAGTATAAAAAAAATATTAAGAAGTGGAAAAATTTCTATTTAATAATATGATATACCTGTACCTACAATTCATATTATCCACTCTTAATAAAACTGTACGATAAATAATAATTGTTATAAATTGTAATACAAAAACTGGTAAAGGAGAATATTAAACTAGTAATAAATGTTAAATAGAATTTAAAGTTTATGTCTATTGTTATCTAACTAAATATATAAATTTTTACTATGTATTAATCTATAATATACATCAAATGCCAAAATAAATTAAAAAATCGTTAACAGTTAAGATCTAAATTTAGGTCTTTATGTATTTGAGACGTATAATAAATAAACAAATAAATTGAAAAAAAATATGCAACAGATACCTAGGTACCCAAAGGTATAGGTAAATTAATATAAAACATAGGTACATTGAAATCAAAAGTAAATTTTTTTGTAATTATATATACTCATACTATAATTGTAGGTAGGTAGTCTGATTTATAAAATTATTATAGTCAAACAAAATAAAACAAATTTCAAATACATTATAAATAAATACTCATAATAAAGAATTTTCATATAATTGTCTGATGTAGGTACCTTTTTTTTTTTTTTTTTTTTTTTTTTTTTTATTAAATTTTCTTTATATGTACAATAAATCGTATAAATAAAGAAATATATCTACTCCTTTAAGCCTAAGCTTGTGATGGAGTAGAGAGTTAACAAATGTAATAATAGTAATTTAAAATGCAACTTAGAATAAACAAAAAGATTTGGATAGGTACATTCTTTCGCAAAAAGAAAAAACATATCTCAATAAGTATATGAAATAAAATAAAATAAAATTTAAATTAAATATAAAATAAGAATACAAAATCAGTCACATTTGACTAACCAGTTAAAGTTTACAATACAATACAATACAATATAAGAGAAACAAAACAACATCATAATATATATAAGAGAGAAACGTGGCAAGATTCAATTATTCGTTAATTAAAAACTCATGGTGAATATTAATACATTAAGTAAAAGAAACAGATTAAAATAAAATCATAATGACTGGAATCACTGAAATGGTGGACTCTATTTAAGGAGTAATTAATTCTGCAAATAGCCATTTATATACGACTTTTTTCTCATTAACTTGACCTTCATGAATATTTTTTTTGTATAGTGTCGGCATCTGATTAAAATAAGTAGAACCTAAATAGTCAACAAAAGATTGACCAAAGGATTTTTCCGTATATTTAACTGGCAAATTATAGGCTATATGTTCTCTTAAGTGTCTGTTATTGTTATTATAATTCATTATTTTTTTAATTGTAAATAAAATTGCAAACTTCTTGTATAGGTATGTTATTGGTAGAACACCTAGTTCTATGTAATTCACTTTTGTTGAACCTACTAAAGATTTTCTATTTAGTATTATTCTTAGTATATTATTTTGATTTGTTTGAAGCATTTTTAAAACATTATCTTTTACACCTCCCCACACCAAAAGGCCATATTGACAGATGGACTGATAGAACGCAAAATAAATGGTACGTAAAGTTTCTACAGGTAAAATATCTTTTAGTACAATAAATTTGTGTAATGAGTATCGCAGTTTCCCAACTAAATTATGTATATGGAAGTTCCACCTCAAATTATTGTCGAAGATAATACCCAAATAGCGAATTTTCGAAACTTGATTAATTTGCTTACAGTCTTGCATATTGCATATCAACTGATTTTTACAATTGTGTATTATTAGAGGAAACTCGCCATAGGTAGTCTTATTTATTGATAACTTCATGTACGTAGTTTTGTCTGAATTCATAGTTAAGCCCAGTTCACTTGTGCATTTGTATGTTAAATGTAGACCTTTCGTTGCTTTGAAGTATACCCCTTCCCAGCATTTATCCGAAAATAATAGACAGGTATCATCTGCGTAGGTTACTATTTTGCCATCAATGTTTAAATCACAAACTGTATTTATGTACAATATGAACAAGATGGGACCCAAAACACTACCTTGTGGGACACCATATTCTATATAACCTGTGTTGCTTATTGCATCATTTAATTTCACCGTTTGCTGTCTGTTAGAGAGGTAGCTCTTAAACCAGAGGAGACTTTTATTATTTATTCCAAAATTTGGTAGAATTTTTAATAGGATATCGTGTTGGATAGTATCGAAGGCTTTTGCTAAGTCAATGAAAACAGCAATTGTTTTTAAACCTTTATCCAGAGAGTCATATAAAAATTGAGTGGCATTATATAAGGCATTTTCAGTGCTTAGGCCTGGTCGAAATCCGTATTGGTTTTTAGATAATAAGTTATTTTTCTCAAGGTAAGAGATCAGCCTTGCTTTAATTATTTTCTCAAATATTTTGGAGAAGTTGGTCAACATTGATATAGGTCTATAATTACTTATGATTTTACGGTCACCACCTTTGAATAGAGGCTTAATAACTGCAATTTTAAACTTGTCCGGAAAAATACTACTTTCTATACTCAAATTAAAAATATAGGCTAGTGGAATAATAATATATTCAGAAATACTTTTAAGAATTTTAACTGTTACCTTATCATAACCAGCAGCAGTGTCATCTTTAAAGTTTTGAATAATTATTCTTAATTCTGATACATCAATTTTTTCTAGAAAAATCTTTTCAAAGGAACATAGTATATTATTATCATTGAATTTGTTTAAAACCAGATTTTGAGTTTTTTTGAATTTTTTCGCCAAATTTTTTCCAACGTTTGAAAAATAATTATTAAATATATTAGACACTTCTTTAGGATTATCATCTATATTCCATATTATGTCGTTCACTACTACAGTTTTCATTCTATCATTGTTTTTTGGATTGCTACCCGTAATCTCATTGATCAGTTTCCATGTTAATTTCGGATTATACGACACTTTACTAAATTTTTCTTTATAAAATTTAATTTTGGCAAGCCTCAAAAGTTTTGTAAATGTATTTTTATATTTTTTATAGTATGACGCAAGATTGACATTGTTTGGGTTTTTTTTGCACTTCATGGAGATATATTGTTTGTGACGTACTGAGCATAATAGACCTTTGGACATCCATTCTTTCAATCTTTTATTTTTAGAGTTTATATTATTAGTTGTTAAGGATTCATTTATGGCATTCATAATTATATTTTGAAAATCTGTAGTACATACATCTACCGAGTTAGATTCGTATATCTTAGTCCATTTTTCATTATACAAAATTTGTTTAAGTTTATCATAGTTTATAACATCGATAGTATTAATAATGTATTTATTTTTCACAGGTATAGGAATTGTAACTACAATTGAACAATGGTCAGTTATATCAGTTGGTAGAACACCCGCATTAATATTCCCGTGTGAGATATTGTTGTCTTTAATGAACACGTGATCTAAACACGAATGTTGTTGACCTAGTGGTAATCTTGTGAATACATTTATAAAAGAACAGAAACCGGTTTCTGACAAAAGGTCTAGGTAATCATAATTATTAACTGTTTGTGCACCAATTATGTTAATATTCATGTCCCCAATTAAGGTAATTACACCAGAATTTAAATTTAAATTATTAAAAACATATTTTAATGAGTTAATGACATTTATACAATCAGACGAGGGTGATCGGTATATACATACAACGACCTTTGTATCTTTTTTGTTTTTAAATAGTAAAATATAATTTGACTAGGGAAGTTGATAGGTATAATAGGTACCTATACTTTTTTTTTTTTTTTTGACAAAAACATGATTAAATAATTCAACATTATACCCAAGTAGATAATAATATAATATATTATATAATGGGTGATTTTTATAATACATTATTTTGTCAATATTATTGTTGATTATTAGAATTATATTATATTATATTATAGTTACATAATAATATCTATTTATGTGTGCATTTGTATCAAATGAAAAATAGTATACCTTAATTTATATAAAAAATAATACAAATTCATAATATAAAATACTTTCATATTTATATTAAGGGAATCTAATAAATAATAATAAAATAGATATTAACAAATGAATAATTGTATACTTACAATATACTAAAATACAACAAAGGTAAAACCAATCCGATTTATAAATCCTGGTGAAATTGATGAGGAGACAATTATCTAATAAAAATCACAAAATAATATTATTATTAGTATGTGCATAGGTATTGACATGTCATAAATTTTATTGATTTACATTTGATGTATATACTTTATAGGTACCCATTTTTTTAATAGAATCAGTGAGTATTTTTATCAATGTAGATACTTACTACAGATCCCTATAGTATGGAAAAAGATGAATTAGAAATAAACCTAACATAATTCGGGTTTGATCACATGTTTTTTTTACAGCTCACCGAATTAATGTCTATATTCTTAATTCTTATTTGTTATTATTTATGAATTATGCGTGTATGTATACACATGTATTAGAATTCCCTAATATATTATATTATATAAGGATTTAGGGTCCTATAAACTATAATCTTCCAACAAAATATTACTATGATTTGTATTTATTCCTTGTACTTTAGTACTTATTCGCACGTGTTGAGTACAGGACACTTGGACTACGATGGCGACTGCTGAACGTTCACGGCAAAAACAATCGGCGAAACGTCACACGAATTTGGTACACTCGGAAAAATAGCAAAAAGATGTCGTCGTTTATTGTTTGGTTTAAACAGAACGGCTCGAAAAAAAAAGTACGAGTAGTCGAGTAACGGCTGACGCCAAAACAAAATACTGACGGCAATATCGGATTACAAAGGCGACTGCTGCACGTTCACGGGAAAAACAATCGGCGACACGTCACACGAATTGAGTACACTCGGAAGGTTTAACCAATATTGCTTGTTAAAACAATGTAATAAGAACGTATTTAAGGACATGGATGGCGATCACGGAATAAAGATTGAATGACGAATAGTGAATACTGAATGTCTGAATACCGTAGACGGCGTAGACGAAATCTACCGAATCCGTAAAACTGTTGACAATATTGTTGATGATATGAGGCCACGAGGGTACAATGTACAAATACAAATAATATTGTTTTATTCCCAATATTTCTATTATTAACCACAGAATGTATTAACTATATTAAGTATATTATATATTATTAATTGATTCCATTATCGGTATTTATAAACGGCCACGATAAGAACACCGGGTTTACCAATACACCCGTCTGCAATGCTGTGCGTCGTGCGCGGTGTAATCGCGTTTTTACCCTCGCAGTTATAATTTATTTATAATATTCAATACCGCTGCAAATTGCAATGATTAGATATTATGTGATATGCTGCACGCTTGCACTACACGTATACAATAATACAATATAATATTGCAAGATCGTAGAACGTAATATTTTATAACAAAAAATATAGGTGCTTTCTTATTTCCGATATAATATAATACCTACATATAATAGTACTATTAGTACTAAACTAACTAAAGTCTCGTTGGTCATAAAAACATAATTTTTTCACCAATATATTGATAATAAATTCTAAAATTGTTAAGTGTAGCCTTAATTTTGTATTATATTATATTATAATTATATATCATTTTAACGATTTTAAAATAAAATTTGTAATTATATAGTAAATTAATAATTATATACAAAAATAGGTACGTATTCTTAGGAATATATTTTTTTACAATCACAGATCAATGCGTACCTAAATCTTCAATTAGAGAGAGAAGGTAAAAGAAAAGAAAAATTATGACACGTACCTACAACATTTGTTGACTTCCACTACCTCACTATAAGTACATGTAGTTGAATGTTGACAGTAGTGACTGGGATTATAGAAAGGGTTATAATAGAGTTTAGGGAGGTGCAAGGCAAATGTCGATGTGTCCGCATGAAATGAAAAAAACAATGAAATAATTATTTTATTACTATTGCCACCTACTCGTATAGCTGTTACTGTAGTTATAACTTATAAATAACAATAATATAATTTTAGATTCTGAACGAAGTGATGAATGTATTGATTTTACAATGATGTGTGTTTTTTTTTTTTTTTTTGTGTCTGTGTACAGCATAACTAGTCGAAATAATGCTCCAATTTCAAACTGTGAGGGTGGTTTCCGATGTAAAAGTGATCCTTGGTGCATTATAGAGGTAAAAAGTTAACATTTTCCAATAGTTTTCAAAAAAAATCCAGAAAAACAAAAAAAAATGATGAAAAAATGTTTACGTAAAACCAGTTTTCGACCAAATCGATTTTTTTTTATGGTTGTAATTCAAAAACTAATCACTGAAAATACTTGAAATTTTCACCAAATGTTAATGTCAGTGGTATCTGTATATAGTTAAATTTTCAAAAAATTTTGACTTTTTTTGAGTTATTTATAGACCACTGAAATTTTCGATTTTTTTGAGAATTTTTTTTTAAAGTGTCGATAAAAAATTTTTGGATGACCAAAAAGTTTTGAAAATTTAATACAAGGTTCCTTATGAAATGTTTTTAATGTAGCTAAAAAAAATTAAAAATCGTTAGTCACAATTTTTTTTTATAAGCGTTTTTAGTTCAAATTTTTACGAAATCTGTCGAAAACGCGAAAATTTGCAAGTAATTTTGAAGTTGAAAAATCATAAAATTTTTTTCTTTTATAACTAAGTTTTGAAAATTTGGTACAAGGTTCTCCATACATTTTTCTTCAAATATCTGTAAAAAAAACTCTACCGGATTCAGACAAAAAATTTTTATGAGTGTTTGAAATTTAAATTTTTACAAAACTGCGCTAAATAACGGTTTTTGATATTTGTTATAATTCAAAAAGTATAAGTCGTAGATACTTGAAAATTTTACCAGTTATTTAGATTGGCATTTTATTTACTTGATTTAATTTTCAAAATATTTTGAGTTTTTTTGAGCTATTTATAGACAACTGAAATTTTCAATTTTTCTGAAAATTGTTTTTTTATGTGTCGATAAAATCTTTTTGGCCCTATCAAAATACTTGAAAATTTAATGCAAAGTTCCTCATAAGTTATTATTATAGTGATTGAAAAATTATAAGAATACATAGGCACAATTTTTTTTATTAGCATTTGAAGTTCAATTAATATTGACAAAAATTCGTCAAAACCATGAATATTTGCAAATTATTTTGTAGGTATATTTCATAAAAATTTTTGTATAAGTAGCTAAGAGTTGAAAATTTAATACAAGGTTTTTCATAAGTTTAACTTACAATTATTATAAAAGAACTTAAGTTTTGTTGTATTCAGGCCATTAAAACATAAACCACCTTTTTCACCAACCACTAGAAATTATATCCTAGGCTGACAAATCATCTTCGTTCAGAATCGTTTTTCGTATACAATGATAACTATCATTGGATTCAAATTTAACACTCCTATAATATATAATAATGATCCATACGGCACCTAATGTACAGCAGAGCGGTTATTTTTATTTTATTATTATTATTTTTTTTTTTTCATTGAAATTGTTTTGTCGAAATAAAATATATTTTGGGCAATAAATTATAAATTTCCAACTCCAACCGATGTGATTATGGGCAACTTTACTATGGACTAGACATTTCAATGCAATAATTGAAATAGCACAATGTATACGTAAGTATTATTAATAATGTTATACTCTTTTAGGTTAGAACTTTATTGGTATATATTGAGAGTTACAATTTTTGACACATTTGTCTTTGACTTACTAATTAACATAATACACCTACATTTTTAGGTCCTATAGCCCTGAGGAAGCAGATTCAAAAAAGTGTACTTATTTATTGGTGCATGTCTTATTTATTGGTGCATGTCTGCATACGTTATGCTGGCTAACATATCTGCCTACTTCAACCAGCAACTCATTCACAACCAACTAGTCAACGTATAATAAGAACAGGTACTATAACATTTTGTAATTTTTATAGGTAGAATTTTTTTTTTTAATGATCCATGATGAATGTAGGTAGATAGGTAGGATGTAAAAAAAAACTAAAACGATTTTTTTTTCTTTTTTTATTCAAAATTAATGAGTTCGCCGTCTTCCTCCTCCTCCACCTCCATTTCATTGTCTGTTTTGTTCTACAACAGAATTAGATAATATTTTGTATTTACTATAGTTTTATGAATAGTGTATATGTGATAGGCATATAGTCAAATCAGGCATTTTATTAAATTACATTTTTATATAATTTCACTATCATCACTAATGGTTTTTTTTTATACAATATATAAATTAATTAGTACCTAATAATTAATAGAAAATATCGTTATATTTTTTAATTTCTTAAAATCATCAACTAAATGTCTAGACTGGTAGTGAAATTGAATAAAAAATGAACTTATTTGATTATTTGTCATTTAGTAAAATGCCTAGTTTGACTATAACATATATTTAATAAACTTATTCTTCAGTGTATACACATATTCTTTAGTGGTACACTATTCAGGTGTTTGAAGTTGATAGTTATCCTACTTTTTTTTTTTTTTTTTATGAACATCAGTGATATTCAGAATTTTTTTTGGGAGAGAGGGTGGTTGTTTAGTTACACTACAAAAAAAATCCTTAATAAATACACATTTAATGTTTGGTTGCAAATATTTGAGAGTCTGAATGTAGTGGAATGTATTTTGATATTGTGTGATTATGAAAACCAAAAGTGAGCCATTTTAGTTATTTCAATCATGGGCGTCCATAGGTAACATTTTAGGGGGGGGGGGGGTGTCAAAATAAAAAAAATTCTCAAATGTAAGTTAATAAAGATAATAATAATATTATGGTAATATTTATTGAGCTACAAGTCCATAACATTTTTTGTCCAGGGGGGCAAGTGTCCTATCTTGCCCCCCCCCCCTAATGGGCGCCCATGATTTCATTTGAATTGCAATATCAATAATTGCACTATCATATACCTATTATTTAATTAACTATAGAGTAATTTAATATTTCCTGAAGTTTGAACTTTTCTCTTGGATATTCCACTGATAAATAAATTAAATGAAGACATGGTTTGATTATAATTAACAGGAACTTAGTATTGTTATTATCATTATTATCATTATTTATATTTATCTATATTGTGTTATGTTTTGATAGTAGTTAGTTAGTTATGCCCCGTCGGTCGTGACGTGTGGTCATGTAGAATTGTAGTGAAAGTGTTATGTGTACCTTCTCTTAAATAAAGATTAATGAGGATTAAGAACAGTGTTGTTAATATTCAGAAGTGGGATGAACAAACGAGCAATTAATGAACGACGATTTAAGAACAAATATGCCGAACAACGAACATAACGTCCATAAAGATCAATCGAGTTCACAAGAGTCATGTGCTTTGTACAACGAAAAGCTGGATATAGGAAGTACTCATAACCTACAAAAATCACAAAATGAAGAACCGAACAAAATCGCCGACCACAATTATGCCGCCAAAAGTAACAACCAAACACCCAAGGATAAAACAGTGTTACCAACCCAGTCCGTAATTGCTAGCGGTTTAGATCCGATGATAAAGGCACTACTGGAACAGAATCAAGCATTGATAAACGGTTTGCTTACAAACGAGAGATATCGAGATCGGTCGTCGACACCGTCGGAAAGTTCGGAGTATCTCGTTATGCCAAATTTCCTCAACACGTTACCGGAATTTGATGGTCGAGGTAATAGTCAAACCGCAGAAGATTGGTTGGCAGCTATCGAAGGTGTCGCGAAGTTACATCGATGGCCAGACGCGTTCAGAATTGAAACTGCGCGTTCGCGAATGATCGGACCAGCGAACAATTGGTTTACCGGTAGGAAATTTACAAATTGGGACGAATTCATAATTCAGTTTAAACATACATTTGTCGGTTCGAAACTGAATGTAGTCGAACGTATGAAAAACATGCTGAATCATGTACAAGGTGAATCGGAAATGGTAGCCGATTATTTTCACCATAAAGCTAGATTATGTCGCGAATTAGAATTGCCGTTTGATGAGACGAAACAGCAGATTGTCGCCGGCTTAAGGTCGCGAGATTTATGTTATTATTTATTAGCTCGACATCATATTGATGAAGACAGCCTTTGTCATGATTTGACGTCGTTTGCTCAGATTAATGATGCCCGTTCGCAGTATTTTAAAAAAGATAAGCCACAACGTCCAAACAGCGACAAAGTAAGTCATGTTACGTCTGGTACAATAAAGTCTCAAACGCCTACCGTGTTTAAAGACAACAAGAAGTTTACCAAATTACCGCCGCGCAATGACAAAGACGAGCCACTCTGTTTCAACTGCTCAACGTATGGGCATGTATCGAGATACTGCACAAAACCAAAAAAGACGAAGTGCGAAAAATGTGGGAAATATGGTCATGAAAAAAACGCTTGTTTTACAAATACACAAGTTGTGTCCTTAGTGAGTTTGATACCAAACACAATTAACGAAAAGTATTTTTTTGATGCCTTAGTTAACGACAAACCAGTTCAAGCATACGTAGATACTGGGAGTCAACTATGTCTTATGCGAAAAAGTGATGCTATAGCAATGGGATTATCGATCGAACCAATACCAAATACAGTTGAAGTCCGAGGCTACGGTGAGGGTAGATTGGTACCTTTAGGCGTCGTCTCAGTGAAATTACAAGTTGACTGCGCTACTTCTCAAGTACTAATTTATATCGTATCAGATGACGCACAGACCATAGCACTTATAGTTGGGCAACCATTCACTGAACAATCGCACATTGTACTAGTCAAAAGGGGAGACGTTGTACGAATATATGAAGACACTAAAGAAGGAAACGATGTATTTGATATGGATATCCCAGAACTGCCACCTAGAGTAATTAGTTTGTGAGCTAAACAAACAGAAGTGATTTCATCGAAGCATGTTGGAGTTATTGAGGTGCAGTCTGATGGAAAATCATTGGATTTATTTGTTAACGCACAAATAAGAGATGACCGCTGTATTCCAAGTTGTTTTATAACTACGGATAACCAGGGTAAAGCACGGTTGCCTATTATTAATCTTTCTACGACTGACGTCCATGTAAAAGAAAATGAGAGAATAAGCAGAGTTATACCATGTACAGAGATAGCAGAAACCCAGTGCGAACAATCAGACTTCGAAGTAGAATCTATTAAACATGGTGACCAACTGTCAACTGAAGATAAACTGGCATTACAGACACTAATAAACAAATATCGAAACTGTTTTGCTACCCAAATGAGTGAACTGGGTAAAGTAATAAGTACTGAATGCGATATAATAACTGTTACCAGCGAACCAGTTACTTTCCGTCCCTATCGGTTAAGCGAATCAGAACGAAGAACAGTGAGAGAAATGGTTGAAGACTTGAAGGGATGTGGTATAATAACGGATTCCAATTCTCCATATGCATCTCCAATCCTATTAGTCAAAAAGAAAGACGGCGGAAGTAGATTCTGTGTAGATTACCGGGCACTGAACAAAATAACGGTGAAGGACCGTTACCCGTTACCTCTGATAGAAGAACAAATTGGCCGCTTATCAGGTATGAAATTATATACTAACTTAGACATGTACTCCGGTTATTATCAGATACCAATGAGCAAAGACGCGAGGGAGAAGACCTCGTTCATAACACCAGATGGTCAATATGAATTCACACGAATGCCATTTGGTATAGCAAACGGACCATCGGTGTACCAACGTATGATCAATCAAGTTTTGGGACCTCTGCGATTTACAATTGGTATGGTGTTCATGGATGATGTCCTGATTCCAAGTCGTACAGTAGAAGAGGGGTTGTATAATTTAGAAACCGTACTTGAAACTTTCGTTAATGCTAATCTTACATTAAATATAAAGAAATGTAATTTCTTATGTACGGAAATTGAATACTTGGGATTTCAGATTTCAGAAGGCTCTATAGCACCAAGTAAACGCAAGATTGAAGCAGTGATGAACTTTCCCAGACCACGGAATGTGCACAATGTGCGGCAATACTTAGGCCTGACTGGGTATTTTCGTCGATATGTTCAAGGATATGCACAGATTACCAAACCCCTCACGTCATTACTACATAAGGACACTCCTTGGGTATGGTCAGAGGACCAAGATGCTGCGTTTGAAAAATTAAAATGTATTCTTACAAATAAACCTGTATTGAAACTGTACGACCCACTATCTGAGACTGAAGTGCACTGTGATGCTTCTCAAATGGGCTTAGGAGCAATACTTTTACAGGAGGATGAACAAGCATTAATGCACCCAGTCGCATATGCGAGCCGCCAGACAACTTCAGAAGAATCACGTTACCACTCTACTGAATTAGAGACTCTAGCTGTAGTATGGTCTTTGCAAAAGTTTCGCACTTATCTAATAGGGAAAAAGTTTAAAGTGATTACAGATTGTGCAGCTGTCCGTTGGACGTTCTGCAAGAAAAATATAGTACCAAGAATAGGAAGATGGTGGTTGCAGATCATGGACTATGATTTTGAGGTGCAACACCGAGCAGGTGATAAGATGGACCATGTGGATGCCCTTTCAAGGAACCCAAACGCCGAAGAGGAATCAATTTTAGAAGAAACAGAAATATTTCATGTAATGCTAAATACCATGGGCAATGATGACTGGTTAACACTTGCTCAACGATATGACAAAAAATTGAATGAAATTATAAGAATTGTAGGGCTTGGAGGAGAAAAGGGATTAAGCAAAGCTGAACGACAAATTCAAGAAGAGTATAGTGTTGTTGATGGGAGACTATATCGTAAGAACAGTGATAAACTTCTATGGGTAGTACCAAAACGAGCAAGAAGTCAAATAACGAGGCTGTGCCATAACAATGTAGGACATCCAGCAGTAGACAACACATTGGAAAGATTGCGACGTCACTATTGGTTCCCCTATATGAAGCGGTATGTAAGAGGGTTTGTTGGATCATACTTAGACTGCTTATACAATAAAGTACCTGGTGGACAACGCCAATTTAAACTACATGCAATCGATAAAATAGGCGTGCCATTCCATACAGTACATGTGGATCACTTGGGACCTTTTATAAAAGGTAAACTTAACAATGTATATCTGTTTGTATTGATTGATGGGTTTACAAAATTTTCAATTTTAAGACCAACTAAAAATATTAAGAGCAGCACTACCACCAAGTTGATGGAGGACATCATAGCTATATTTGGGGCCATGGTAAGGATAGTCAGTGATCGTGGTACAGCTTTCACTGGAAAAGAATTTGAGCAAATGTGTAAAGCCAGGAACATTATTCATGTGAGGAATGCAACTGCTACACCTAGAGCCAATGGACAATGTGAGAGACTGAACAGAACAATTTTATCTATGTTGACAACCACCTGCAAAGAAGAGACTGATTGGGACAGAGTTATAGGAAGGATCCAATGGAGCATTAATAATGCATTTAATAAAGCAACAAAATCAACTCCATTTACACTAATGTTTGGATTTATTCCAAGGACCTATGATGGTGACGCAGTTCATGATGAAGTGCTATCAACTCAATACAACACATGTGATGTTTTACAATTAAGAACTCGAGCGCTAGAATCAATAATTGCAGAGCAAAAGAAAATGCAAGACTATCACAATCAAGGGCGAAGTAAGGTCCTTACGTTTACCACTGGTGACTTAGTAATGATACAGCGTCAAACAACAGGTCAACCAGGGGAATCAAAGAAAATGTTAGTAAAATACAAGGGCCCCTATGTGATTACAGAAGTTCTACCTAATGACCGTTTCAGGGTACAAGATTTACCTGAGGTTCAAAGAACTCAAAGATTTTATGAGGGTGTAGTGGCCATAGATCAGATGAAGAGGTACATGAACTCTGGATCTGACTCATGCGAAGAAGAAGAAGATAACTACCAGGGCGAGGAAGAAATGGAGGAAGAGGAAGAGGACAAGACTGTTCAACGACCCATTCGAGTCAGGCAAAAGCCAAAGAGATTTGAAGACTTTATAATATGATCTTTTATATGTAATAATTAATGTAAAAAAAAAAAAAAAAAAAGTATGTGCCTTATGAGGACATAAGGCTTAAGGATGGCCGAATGTTATTATCATTATTATCATTATTTATATTTATCTATATTGTGTTATGTTTTGATAGTAGTTAGTTAGTTATGCCCCGTCGGTCGTGACGTGTGGTCATGTAGAATTGTAGTGAAAGTGTTATGTGTACCTTCTCTTAAATAAAGATTAATGAGGATTAAGAACAGTGTTGTTAATAGTATAAATATTATTGTATTTAAATATTCGATATGTGCATAGTGATATTTAAGTATTAAAAAAAAAAACTTACTATTTTTTTTTTTTCGAGTCAAGGACCGCTCTCAGGTCCTTGGTTTTTGTTTTCTAAAATTTAAAAAAATGTATTATTAAAATAATCATATTTAAATTGCACCTAGTCAGGAAATTGTTTTATTGGATTCAATAATTACCTGGCTCTCTGGTCTCCACCAGCACAAGCCTTTGTGGCGGTTACTGCATGTATTGCATTCTGATTTAAACAACAAAATACATGTTTATTATTGCTTAATCAATTAAAATTTAATATCCAATATAGGTATACTAACTTTTATTTTTGTTTTTTTTAGTTTTGGCCTGTTCTAATCGGCATTTGCCGAAATGTAGTTTTTTACACGTCTTACACTCTTAAAAAAAAAAAAAAAATTAAATAAATTAGGTATGTGAAATTAATCACATAGCATACTCAATAGGTATACAATATACATACTTGGTTTTTTATTATTTATTTATTTTTTCAACATTTTGTTGTTGATTGTCATCTAAAAAAAAAATAGAAATTAATCAGTTTGAAGTTAAATAATTTACTTTTTCATGCTTACTATTTTTTCTTTCTTCGTTTATGGGGGCAGCACTCCCATAGAAATAATTATGAATAATAGTAGACATCTATATAATACATAAATAACTATATTAAATATATAATTTCAAAGTTGATATTGTTAATAAATTATAAATCATTTAAGGTCCACAAATTTTGAATGATGGTATTTTGTTTAGCATATGAATAGAGTTAAGAATAATCATAAAAATAAAATAATTAGGTATCTACATAAGATAATAAATATATTTTTAATCTAATCATCTTGATGAGACATACATTTAAATAAAACTCCCTAAATAATGCTTTTAATTTATTTTTATTATAAAATTAATTTAATTTCATGAAAATGACATCAATAATTTTTAAATTATTCAAAATAAAAGTAATAATAAATTAAATGTGCATTGGGGCATTGATATTTTATATTTTGTAGTTTCATTATTTCATTACTGTACAATAGTATTTCAGTACATAAATAAATGGTTGTATAAAAAGAAACATTGATGTGTATTTATTAAAATAAACACATGATTGTATGATATGTGATTAATATTTATAATACCAAAAGAAGTATGTAGACAATACAGGAAAAAGATCTATATAATTTTAAAAGATGACCGTTGTTTTTTATTTACATATTATACAAAAAAAAGTACGTATAATGCTTAACAGTGTGTACTTATCGTGAGTTAATTTAATTGTTGGGCAAGGGATCCCGTACAGGTATTCATGACATCAGTGACAATGTCACACAAATAGGTATATCTTATTGAATAATATTTGGAGATTAAAATTAGTAAAATGAATGAACTGAGTATAAAATACAAATTACTATGTCTATACTATTTTGAAAGATATTTAAATCAGTGGTTTAATTTTTTTTGACACTGTGAACTACTTTGAGAACTTTCGATACGTCACAGACCACTATACATTTTAGATTTTATTATTCTCATAGCCAAGAATCAATTTTTTACACATATTAGAATTTAGGTTATGAATAAATAAAATATAGTGAAATTCCTTATAGCTTATATATTAATAATAAATAATAATAATATATAATATAATATAATATAATACATAATAATAATAATGTTTGTTATTGTTCAAGTTTAAGTAAAAGTTTTACATTATCAACAATTTAACACAAATTACTATTATTAAAAAAATGTATATTGTATTATTATTTTTATCAAAAGTAAATTAAAATTATAAAAATACGTTAATGTGATTTTTGGGCTTGTATTTCCTTTACTAATAAAGATATTAAATTAATATAATTAATATAAAATTAAAATATTTGTTTAAATTTTGTAGGTAGGTATGGTTTGCGGACCATAGGTTGGTGGGAACCTCTGATTTAAGTATACTATGGTATATGTATATGACGGGTTTCAAACACATTTAGTTACAAAAATTATTAAAAGCATTTGTATTTTCCAATTTTATTTAGGAATTTAAATTATAATGATTTATAAATATTATTTTTAATAAATCCTATTCTATTATTTTTTCTTTTATAACTTCAATATAATAGGTACTAAAAATTAAAAATATAATTTTAATCCTGAACTGGTTCATAAACGTCACTCCGATGTAAATTGTTCAAAAATTACTTACGACTGCAAATCTTATGAAACATTTTTTAAACATCGCAAATTATATTATGCATTTAAAGAAATTCTAATTGTTTGTGTACTAATATTACTTATCCAGTAAAAAAATTAAATATAAAGTTACGTCAATATTGTACTTACATTTGCTATTTGAATATAGTATATTATAGTATAGAAAGTTGCTTGAACGTTGAGTCAAACTCGAATGGTCCAATTATTTTCGTAATTTAACGTGTGTGCCAAAATCGGAAGTTTATCTCTACTGATATATGTCTCAGGTACCTATCCTTGACAATTTTTTTTTTTTTTTTAATTAGTTATCATTACCTATCGTAATTTATTGCCTGTACTCGCTGTATAATTTTACCAGTTTTCTACCAATGCTGTTCGGTGTGGGTCTAAGTCATAGATACTATTCATTGTTATATCTAATGTTTTGGCCTTTTGAAATTCCAGCCGTCGTATTACTAATTGGTGACACGCGCGACGAAATACCAAAATACATTTCTTTTGGATTTTTGAAATTGTAATCGTTATCTTAGTAATTGCTGACACGAGCAACAAAATATCAAAATACATTTTTTTCTATACCTTCCTTTTGTAGTAAACCGACGTTTTTAGTATAAAAACGTAGTTCCGAAGTCCAGTGGCCTATAACTATAGCACTCCACCGAGTCGGACCACCAATGCCGTTTCCTGATTGGATTAGACACATCACGCCACTTCATAGACGTAGATCATCCGATTCTCCATCACGGCATGTTCCATATAAATATGAGTCCTCATCATAGATTTAATTAAAGTTAGTTAGAGTTAGCTAAGAGTCAGTTAGACCAAGTTAGTGTTGTCACTCGCTCTCCGGTAGCTAAGTACTTGTGCTTACGCTAACGAAAGCCTTTTCATTATTGTTTTATAAGTTAATAAACGTACCAATTGTCTTATTAATTTATTGTTAACTTATATATACCTCAACTCTCCAACCTACGACGGAACGTGCATTCGTCGTAAAAGAAGCGTGCAGTAACTATCACTGGTTACTACACTTTCTACCTATAGTTATTGGCAACAACTATTCGATTATATATTTTATTTTAAATTCTGTAAATTCTGATTTAGTGTGTTTTTAGCAATCGATGTGAAAGGGACTTGTTTTCATACACATTTATATATCTAATAAATACATTGTTTTTCTGGTGAGTAACTACTAACTACTTAAGTTTATAGTCTTAATATCTACCTACCTAGTAGGTTGGTACAATGGTACATACTACATAGGTGCAGTGGTATGTTTACGGGAGGTGATCCGAAAGATATATCATGTTTTAGATCCATACTTTGATTTTGAATGAAATTTATTTAATATTATTATTTGTATATTGTTTGAGCCTTTTCTTCTGTTTTAATAATATTGTAGCCTATAGTGGTGGAGCTTGCTTAATTGTAAATATCAGTTTGCGTTGGTATTTAAAGCTTGATAATACTACACAAAAATCAAATTATAATTATAATTTGGTCTCCATATTATGTTTTTTTATAAATTATTTATAACTATAGATTTATACAAATTATTATAAGGTTATGGTTCAATAATTTTCAAATGCTAAACTGAATATTATGCTCAGTAAAAAAATTTGTGAATCGATGTTTTTAGAAACTTCACGAGTCATATTTTTTTTTTTTTTTTGAAATTGAGATATTAGTAAATAATACTATAATAGTCATATCATGTGTTTTGAGTGAAAAACCCGACTTTTATGGTGTAGTATTATTAGTAGGTGTATGATATATTTTAATAAGTACTTTTTCTTAAATTAATTTATTTTTCAAAAATATTTATATTATACAGTTTTTATCAATTATCCAAAAGTTTTAAATAATTGACTCATGACGTTTTTGCAATCATCGGACTCGTATATATATATATATATATATTATATTAGTACCTACCTATGTCAAGAATTTCCTCATGTATGAGAATAATTTTTTTCGTTTATCAAGTTGTGTAGTGTGTATTTACATTGTACATTTTATGAATACAGCAATTAACTAAAATTAATCGCTGAAGAAAAGTCCGTTTTAAAAAAAGTTTGACAAAAAGTCCGGATTCAGTTTTTATAGTCGGACAAAAATTCTTAGCACATTATTTAGTTTCTAACAAAAACTCGGAAACTACAAAATATTCTTTATAATTAATATTTTTTTTTCTATTTTCTTATTCTTATTATTTCGTATAACTAAAAAAAATAAAACGGAAATCTACTATAGTTAATTACCTATATATTATATTATATTAAATATCTCTTAGATCGTATATGATCTAAATTCTAAGATATATCTATCGCTATGATATGTGGCTGTATGTCTACAATCTACATGTTAGCTACCATAAAATTATATTATGTACCTACCAGCAATAATTACCACGATTATTATATAAAAGAACAAAAATTATATAGATCTAGATTCTAGATAAATACATGTATATTAAAATACCTATTAAAATTGATTAAAATAGATAATAAATCGATGGTTGCACGACAAAAGGGGATAAGCGACATTAGGGTCTAAGCGACATTTATGTTATTATCGAATAAAGAAGATTTAGATGTATCATAATGTATCACTGGTACATCAGTGTGACCATTTTATAATGAGTTATCGTATTTTCAAATTTAGGATACAAACGACCGTTATGATACGTGAATTCTAAAACAAGGGTCTAAGCGACATTTTTGGGGTCCAAACGCCAATAGCAAAAAATATATGGGGACCAAGTGATATTATGAAATTAATAACGTAAAAAACAAGTGACAATTACTCCAAAATTGCTGATTAAAATGTCATATGATTAAAAAATCTCTTATCATTCTTCAAAATGAATTTGCTTTTTTTTTTGTAATCACTTACATTAGACGTGTCAACTAATTAATATTTAATTATAAAGTTTGTAGTTTGTACGATTATAATATTATAGAAGATTATAAGGTATGTACATCTACAATCCTCCAATCAATTTAAATAGTATAATGTTAACAATAATGTAGTATTACCGGTTCACATAACTCTAAGTATACTAGTTTAACTTACGATGTTATCAGAACTTACTATTATAATCATAATAATATTTTATAATTTTACGTAAATGTAGATAAATTCTATAATTATAATATTAAATATACTAAGATGATCTAAAACAATATAGTAATTTAGTTTATTCGAAATGATTCTATCTGATAAAATATTATTATGCCATTTTGCATTTTATTTTCACATGGTAACTAGTATTCAATAATAACATGTTATTAAACTAATAACATCATACGACCCACTAATTTAATAAAAAAATATTTAACTTAATTAATTATAATATAATTTATTGAATAAATATAATATAATATTATTTATTTATTTATTAAATTGATAAATTTATTTATAATTAACTTAACATAATTGTAGCATAATACTATTGTAAACGCATAAATCTATGTACATTATTATGAATAAATGACAAACTGCCTTCAATGGAAGGCTTATTTAATCCATATTTCAAGCCATAAATTTACTCATATTTTTTACTAATTGTTCTAATTAGTAACTGATTGTACATTGTATTGTAAAAATTAAAAAATTTTCCTTAATAACTTATAATAGTGACTACTTTTTACCTTATTTATATTTTATTATCCTATAAATTAAAATACAATGATATTATAAATTATAATATTTATTTCTATAATTATTTTATAATTAAAGTATTATAAATTTATAGTTCTAAAATTTGTTACTAGGATTTTATTCCAAACTCCTTGTTAATAATCATAAGATTTCTTTTTTGCGAAAATAATCCCTTGTGACTACATTTAATTTAGGTTATATTTATTTTATTTATTTTAGGTATTATTATTATTCTACAATTTGTTACAAAATAATATTGTATGTATGACTATAGGTAAACACATTTTGATACAATTTTTTTTTTTTTGTTATTTAAGGAAAAAATTTGTAATTGTTTATAAATAAATTCATTAATAATTTACATTAAAATAATTTACGCCAACTTAACAAAATCATTTTTAAGGTGGAGTTGTTTTTTAATTATTTGGTAATTAACTAATAACATTTTTTTCATTATTTAAACAGTTCTAAAAATGAATTCAAGAAGTAGGAAAATAGTTAAGGCCGCACTTCAACAACCAACGTTAACGTTCATAATGAAATAGTACAGTATCCTCTAAATAATAATAATGACGTATCTATACCTGATTTCGAACCTGATTTAGAGTACACAACATTGACAACAGTTCCTTTAGTTGAAATTGGTTTAAACAATATAATTTTCAATGAAATCATGGAACAAAAATCCGGACCAATTTTATCAGACAGTCTTTCCACTTCAATTGAAAGTCGAAGTACCACAGAATGGTTACCGCGAAATTTAAATTATGAATCAGATACGTCTAGTTCTTCAAAAACTCAAAATCCAATAAATTTTAATTTAGATAACGTTGTTGTCGATCCGGTTTCAGCTGAAAACTCAATGGATTTTATACCATTGAGTATAGATGAGAATCAAAATACACAGAATACTGTAGAAGAAGTTCTTGTAGTGGGAATGGAGGGTGTTAGGCCTAAAAGAAAAATTAACATACGTGAAATAACTAAATTAGAGAAATCCAAAGGTGTTGGAAAAAAGCTTCAACCAAATCCGTGTGCTAACAAAAAATGTCAAAATAAGTGTAGGGAAAAATTTAGTGAAAATGAAAGACAAATTATTTTTTCAGAATTTTGGAAACTAGCTGACCCAATCAGACAAAAAGATTATATATTAAACTGTGTGAAGGAAATGCCTATAAAAAGAAAACGAGTAATTGAAAGCTCAAAAAGAAATGTTACAAAAGAATATTCATTGCCATTTGAAAACTATAGAAAAAAAGTATGTCTTCAGTATGTTTTAAGTACCTTAAATATTACAAAAAAATTCTTAAACTATACAATAGATAATGCTCTGTCACCCACAACTTCAAAAATTGACCAGCGTGGCAGGCATTCACCGAAACATAAAAAATCATATGATATTATGAAAAGTATCGATGATTTTATACAAAAACTTCCTGCGGTCAAGTCACATTATTGCCGTGCATCATCCAACAAAAAGTACTTACCAGCTGAAATGGGAAATGTATCAAGACTATATCAAGTTTACAAGTGTCATTGTGCTCAAAATAAAATAGAAATCGTTAAAAATAGTTTATTTCGGAAAATCTTTAAAAAAAAATACAATATTGGTTTTCATTATCCCAAAAAAGATAAATGCCGATTTTGTTCAAAATACGAGAATATTGAAAGTACACGAGAATTAACTGAAGACGAATGTAATTTTAAAAAAAACCACGAAAAAGAAAAAAATGAAGTTAAAGATATGTTTCTATTTGAACAAGAATTATCAAGAGCTAATGGGAACTTCATTTGTGTAAGTTTTGACCTTCAAAAAGTGTCGAGTACTCCACAAGGGCAAAATATGAATTTATATTACAGTCGGAAGTATTCTACGTTTAATCTAACCATCTATGAATCTGGCTCACAGAACGCATTGGCATATTTATGGGGTGAGACTACCGGAGCACGCGGTTGCAATGAAATTGTTACTTGTGTGTATAAATATCTATTGGACTTAGATGAAAAACATATTTATAAATCAGTTTCTTTTTTTTGCGACTCGTGTAGTGGACAAAATAAAAACCGTGCTATGTTAGCCATGATACATTCTACACATTTTGAATACATTGAAGAAGTTAAAATTACTTTTCTCTTACCCGGTCATACCTATATGCCAGTGGACTCAATTCACGCTATCATTGAGCGTTTTGTCAAAAATAAAACCATTTGGGTACCAAGTGAGTGGTCCACTTTAATTACCAATGCAAGAATTAAGCCATTGCCAATTGTTGTTAAAAATCTACAATATTCGGATTTTATTGATTGGAAAAAATTAGCGTCTCAATTTTTTACTCAGGTATTGAAAACCACAGACGAAGAAGTAGTCAACATTACTAAAGTCAAGTCTTTCCTTTTCATAAAGCCTTTAGATGGACTCCATAAAATTCATGTTTATTTTACGTATAAATCCGAAGAAAATCCTAAAATTTTGAAGCTAAAGAAAAATAAAAAAAATATTGCAGAATTATCACAGTGCTATGAGACAAGTTTGAATATATCTAATGAAAAGAGAGTGGACCTCGTTAAGCTTTGCAATGATGGCATAATACCACAGAAGTATCATGATGAATATCTACAAATGCAATCAGATCTTACCATAAATGATGCATTGCCAGAGACTGATGATGAGGACGTCAGGTTATCAAAATCGGAATCAGACTAAAATTCTTTTAATTTTATCATGTTTTATAATTGTACTTAATAGTGCATACTTAGTCTAAAGTAAGCTAAAAGAGATAGCTTTTTTGATTTTTGTTATAATTTTATTTATATGTTTTATATTAGATTGTTTTTATCATAATACATAAGTTAGTGAAAAGTAGAGTAAGACAAGTAGTTATAATTTAATATTTTACCAAACGTTAAATTAATTTTATTTCTATCCATCTATACCTACTCTATAGTAAGCTAAAAGAGATAGCTTTTTTAATTTTTGTTATTATTCTATTTTTTTTATATTATGTTTTATATTAGATTGTTTTCATTATATTATTTCATAAGTGACTTGACAAGTTCCTATAAATTAACAATTTACTTATCAGTAGTAATTTAATATTTTACCAACCTTTAAGTATATTTTATTACTATCCATTGATTGTTATCAATATATTATGTATAAGTTTAAATTTTTAAAATACATCGTTTTTTTAACACAATACGTAATTGTACATATTTTATATTTACAAACCTACTTGTTATATTAATTTTCTACCTATAGGAAATGTATCTAATACAGTTGCATTTATTTTTTAAAATTATGTAATGAATACGAATAAAATTAGAACGGGCTAAGTGACAAAATATTTATCAACAATTAACAATTGGGGTACAAGCGACAAAAATTTAAATTATTTTATAAAAATTGTTCCTCATCCTTAAATAATTAATATAATTAATTAAAAATTACACGACCATATAAACAACAAAAATACTATTAAAAATGTACTTATAAAAAAATCTGAAAACTCAATAAAAAAAAGTTATTAGGGCTTGAAATCAAAAACAACATAAAAATCGTTTTTTTGCTCTCCTGAAAACCTTGATATATGTCGCTTATCCCCTTTTGTCGTGCAACCATCGAAATTATACAATTATAAATGAAAATTTAATAGAATAATTTGTATTTTCGGACTTTTTGTTTGTCCGACACTAAACATGTGTTCGGACTTTTTTTCCATAGACTTTCTGTCTGATTACCAATTAAAAAGTACTCGTATATTATGATTTTCGTGTTAAAACAATAATAAATACCTATAATAGTTAAATATAAATAAAGCTCTTTAATTTTAGATTCTTAACGTTTTTTTTTTGATTCCATAAAATATTTAGCATTTGATTATTGAATATTACTGTAATAATTATTTATTTAAACATTTAGATCAGTCATTTTGCTGGTTAATTGAATGGATAATATTATTGTCATATGAATGTGGCTTAAATTTGTATATCAATAGGTTAGTGTAAACTTGGTTAAGTCACAAATCTGAAATAGAGGGATTGATAGTTGTCCAACAACTTATATTATATCATAATATGATTAATATGTATTTATATCCATGGTTTCTATAAAAATAATTAAATTAAAAATATTTTTATACCGTTTAATGAAGTGATAAAATATATTTGAGAGTAATGAACTTATATTAATTAAGTGAATTTATAACAATTACTCATAATACTAAAGTATGATACTAGTTTTATTAAAAACATAAGAACGTGTGTAGAACAAAAACAGTTTATGTTTTTTGTCTTACTAAGTCATGTTTGAAAAAAATATTAACACATTTTTTATCATAATCAAATAACAATAAATTACAAAATTATATTATTGAATTTATTATTCATTAACTAAATCAATATTCTAATTACTTTTCTTGGTAGTAAAATAACATTATTTGTTTAAAGAACGATTTATTCATAAGAAATGTAAACAAAACATAATTAATTTTAAAGTTTTTTTTCTATGTTCCTTTTTACATATTTTACTTATTAGATACTATGAGTAGGAGATATTATTTAATATTTTAATTGTACCTAATTTTTAAAATATTAGATATATTTATTTATTAAGAGGACGCTACCCATGCATTTGTTGTCTCCGTCTTACACACACCCGATATAGCAAAATTTCGTTCACTAGTTTCAATAATGTGCTGTTAGTTTTGATATTAGATTAAATTGACCTATTATCAAACTTTTAGGTAAGAACATGATCTGTGCTTTTGGCGATTTTTCAATTTTTTCAAGCATACTATGAGCAAGTATGCAGTGAAATATCACAAATTAAAAATGCTCATATCCCGCTTGAAAATTAAACTATAGAATAGAAGCCAACGCTTAAACACAAATGCACGGGTAGCATCCTCTTAAAAAAATAACTACTTTATTTAATAAAGGAAAATGAATAAATTAGGAATCTATTATGTATTTGTATATTAATTGTAAATGTCAAATATGTTAAGGTTGTGTCCTTACACTCTATCATATTATAATAGCGGTGCTACTAAAATTCAGGTGTTTTATTATATATTTCTTTGGTAACATTCATAATTTTGTTTTAGATCATTTTCGTTTTATCTCGATTCATTTATTGGATTTCTGTGATTGTGACTTGTGTTAAGGTAATTTTCAAGTTAATTATTTTATAATATTATATACTCTAATTATCAGTAATTTGTATTTTTTTTGTTGACAGAGTTAGCAGTTGTTGTTGTTTTTTTTTTTTTTTTTAAACTTTTAGTATAAGGTTTTTTTAGCTGTAAGTTATTTTTATTTATTTATTTTTGTCTATAATATATATTTTTTTTTTATATAATAGACTCCGAGTAAACGTACACAAAAAAAAAGAAGCAATAAAAATATCACGCGAAAACATTGTTCTTCATTTGCAAGAACTTGAAAAGGATAATTGAGAAAACAATAAGCCGTGCGTCTGATGATATTGTTGCTACAAATCAAAGAAAATTGTTAAATTTAAAAAGTACAATACAACGATTGAAAGACCCAGTTTTAAGAAAGCTAATCAGATCGCCAGCTGCATGTTGAAACGACTGCAAGATCCAGTTAAAAAGAATCAGTTAATACGACTGCAAGATCCGCATGTTAGAAAAAGATTGAAAATCAGTTTGAAAACAAAGCAGTCGAGAGTTAAAAAAAGAAAGTGCAAAAAATGGTAAAATGACCAGCGAATAAGATGTTAAAGAAAATGCAAGAGATGTAAAGCGTAGAAAAAAAACGAATCGCCAGAACGCAGCGAGAATGTTGAAAACGAAATGCAAAACGATCCATGATGTTAAAAAAGCCAACCAGATCGCAGTCAAGAGCATGTTAAACGACTGCAAGATCCGGTTGTTAAAAAAGCAAACCAGATCGAGTCTGCATGTTGAAACGATGCAACTGATGTTAAAAAAGCCAACCAGATCGCAGTCGTAAGAGCATGTTAACGACTGCAAGAGATATTAAAAAGCCAACCGATCGCCATGTTAAAGAACAGATGAACGAAAAATCCAGTTTTCAAAAAAACATATCAAATTCAAAATGTTCGAAACATGAGAAAGCGAAGATTACCATCAGATAGTAGCCTATGTCAAAATGTATCTACTAAAAGGAAAACACCAAATTCAATATCTTATAAAAAAGAGAACGGCAAAAATTAAATGAAACTAGGCAGAAGGAAGATGTTTTGATATCTGAATATATTTTGAAAAGGTCTCAAGGTTTATCAGAAAAATGTTATTCGTGTCATAGATTACGTTTCCCATCCAGTGTCAATAAATGCAACTCTGATATCTTCAGTCGATTGGGGATGTCAATTCCAAGTGATGCCAAGAATACTGTGACGATATGTTCCAGTTGTCTTCCGCATATAAAAAAATCCAAAGTTCCTCCGTTGTACATAGGAAATGGTTATGAGTTAAACAGTGTTCCGTCTTCAGTTACGCAATTAAATCAAATAGAAAAGCAAATGGTTTCCCTTAGATTACCGTTTATGAAAATATTCAAATGTCTTCGCAGTGATGGACAGCTAAAAATTAAAGGTAACGTTATTTGTGGTAACGTTATAAATTTGTATAAACTGCGTTACTCCAAAACGTTGTCTGATGATACTGTCCTAACTTATGCTCAAAAATCAGATTTAATTCGACAAGACCCAGTTGTTTGTGCTACTTATTTTGATCATAGGTTTAGAGCACTTTTTAAATTGATCAAATCCAAAAATGTTATTTTCAAAGAACACAGTGTGAAACATTTCTTTTATCGTGTCGAATATCAACATAGGGGCAGTCCACATGTACACATGCTATTGTGGTTAGACAATGCACCTGTTTTCGACCCAGCCGAACCAGAAAATTTTGGTGCATGTGTAACACTTATCAACAAATACATTACGTGTATGGTAGACGATGGCAGTCCGGCCCGTGAGTATTTGCATAAAAATACTCATAGCCATACACACACTTGTTACAGAACTGACAAAGACAAACAAATGAAAAAGTGTCGCTTCAACATACCATATCCGCCAATGAATGAAACCTGTATATTGATTCCGCTAACAGAAGACATAAGTAATCCGATCACAAGAAAAATTTCGTATACTACAATATGAAAAACTTCTGCAATACCTCAGGGACTTCAAGGACAGTGATTCATCTTCAGATCCATCATTAGAAGACATTTTACAAAAAATTGTCAATTAAAAATGTTAATGAATATAAATCCACTATTCGAACTGTTATCAGACGGCCAACAGTTTTCTAAAACGTACAATAAAACAACGAATGGTTTCTGGATTCAATGAAAAATTATTTCCGTTATGGCAATCTAACATGGATATACAGTTCATATTGGACGTTATTCTTGTGTTAGATATGTAATCGAGTATATTGGAAAAAGCCAACGTGGAATATCAAAACTAATGAGATACATTGTCGAAAATCTTAAGTCTTCTACTGATTTATCGGTTAAAGAACAACTGAAAAAAATAGCGTCAACTTTTTCAGGGAGTCAAGAAATCTCTGCACAGGAAGCAGTGTACACTTGCTTAGGTATGAAGCAATGCAATACTTCAACTGGGTATATATTTATGAACACTAGCCATCCTGATAAAAGAACTCGAATGTTGAAACCAATGGCAGTTAGAGAGAGAAATGGATCCAAAATCTGATGACATTTTTTTTTTTTACGGTCCCAATGAATACTATTTATGTAGACCACACAGTCTTGAAGATGTAACTTTAGCAGAATTTGGCTCCAATTATGAAGTCCGCGGTAAAAAAAAAACCGGCTAACAACAGTTCTGATTCTGACACTGATAATGAACCTGATACCACTTATCCGATTGACTCCACTCTAATCGGAAAACAAACAAGTATATACATAAACGTAAAATTAGAAAAATCATACGGCATGTTAGGTTTAATGTGGATAAAAATGAACAAGTCTTTTACAGAGAAAATATTATGTTATTTTTACAATGGCGCGATGAAAAAACTGATTTATTAGATATTAACTGTAAACAAGTGTATGAAACAAACATTGATCAAATAAAAAAGTTGTACCAAAAGTTTAATACAGTAGAAGAAACCCAATTAGACGATAATGAAATCCAAATAGACGGGGAACAAGGCCGTAACAACAATCAGCTTGTAGACGATGAAGATTGGGTACCAGACGATGTACTAATAAACGATGTTGGAGATTATGTTGAAAATACAAACACATCAGATGTAGATTCACCTAAAGATGGTGGTAAGATAATAGTGCACCTCATAGACAATGAACAGTTTAAAGACTTAATCGGATGTCTAAATGACGGTCAACGCCAACTCTTATATCATACAACTAATGTCATAAGAAGTCAATTATGGGGAAAAGGTCATCCTGCGATGAAAGTATTTGTCACTGGACCAGCGGGAGCTGGAAAGTCAATGCTTATACGAGCATTAGCACAATCTGTAATTAGGATAGCAAATCTTAGACCAGATATAGATGATCTGTCACTTCCTCCCGTATTGCTGACAGCACCAACAGGTAAAGCTGCATATGGAATAAAAGAATTAACACATTATTCCGCGTTCAAACTACCATTGAATCAATTTGCCGGATTATTACCAAAGTTAAGTTCAGATATTTCAAATACACTACGTTGTCAGTTTTCCAATGTAAAACTTTTGATAATTGATGAAATTTCCATGGTTGGCATAAAAACACTGGGATACATTGATCAGCGATTGAGGTCTATATTAAGAATAAATAAACCATTTGGTGACATAAAAGTAATAGTGTTTGGCGATTTCTTTCAATTAGCACCGGTATTAGCAATACCATTGTACGATAGTTTTGAAGAAATATTGTCTAAATTCCAAGTGCTGTAGAAATGTTATCGATTAAATCTATTTGGGAAACATTCAAGTTTATGAGTTGACTGAAATAATGCGCCAAAAAGATGACAAACAATTTGCAATAATGTTAACAAAGTTGGCCAGAAGACAGTTGGAGGAAGCTGATGTAAAATATTTCCAAAATCTTATAACCCACCTAGACATTACTTTTCAACCACAAGTAATGCATCGTTGGGCTACTAATAACGAAGTCGATGAAATGAACAAGAGAGTGCTTAACTCTATGAATCAAGTTAGTTTCATATCCGAAGCCATTGATACGTCTGCGAAACGATCGGCTATTGAATCTGCCAAGAAACTGCCAAGACAAAAGACTATGGGTTTAGCTTTAAGATTATTTTTAAAAGAAACAGCTAAATACATGGTGATAGCTAACATTTCAACCGAAGACGGCATAGTGAATGGTGCAATCGGAGAACTCATGCAAATAAACAAAGGACTGACTGCAGGAGGTAAAGAAGTTGCAAAAAGGGTTTGGATCAAGTTTGATGAGCCAGAGGTGGGGTCACTAACCAGACAGAAGATAAGAGACAAACTTAAACCCGAAGGCAAACACACAGATGATATGTGCAAGTGGACACCAATTGAAATCATAAAATTAGAATTTCAACTCGGTAATGCAGAGCACCATAAAGTTACTAGAATGCAATTGCCCTTAGTGGAAGCTTTGGCATTGACGGTACACAAAAGTCAAGGTGCCACCTATCAATCTGTAGCATTTCATATACCTCAAAAACTCTTGAAGTGCAATATGTTATATGTAGGATGTAGTCGAGCAACTTCGGCTCAAGGTTTGCGTATAGACTACTTTCCTGCAAAGCCACCAAAACCTTCTGCAAAAGTTGAACATGAAATGTGTAGACTCAGAACACCAAGTTGTGCTCTTATTCCGCGCTTTTCTAGAATTATGACACACAACATGCCACTCTCCTGCATGTCACACAATATAAGGTCTTTAAAAAAATATGAAGCTCATATTAATGCGGATATCGTTCTTTTACAATCTAAAATAATGTTCTTCCAAGAAACTGGTTCAAAATCAACTGACACATATACCATTAAGAACCATACTGAATGCTGTAGAATAGACAGTATACATGCAAATGGTAAAAGTGGTTCTATTTGTTTTGTTGGAGAATCTATTAATCATAAAGAAATAACCTGCAGCACAACATTGCTTCAAGATCAAAAGAAAAACACACACTTAGAAGCCATTGAAGTTATCAATGAAAATATTACCTACATTGGGATATATTCATCGCCAAATTTTCCTGTACAGAAGCTTTGTGATTTCATTGAAACGGTAGCTTCCTCCAAAAACAATGTTATCTTTATTGGTAATTTCAATATAAACTTCAACAAACCGCCAAAACAACTAGTTCAAATATCAAAACATTTCAATTACAAAATATTGGTTGACGGTATTACTACAGATCACGGAATAACCATTGACAATGTCATTACAAATGTTGACATTGCGGCTTTGGTGTACGAGTACCTCATAAGTGATCACAGACCTATTTTGGTTATGGACATAGATACTTTCAAGGAAATAGAAAAATATTCTGAGACTGTTGATGACCAAATTGTACAAGAAGAAGTCAAAAACAATTTTATTAAACCAAACGTTCCTGCAATCGATGGATTTCCTGTGGAAAAATCTAAACAATCGATTAACTTAACTAAGGTCCTGAATAATAATAACTTGGACGATATTGAGTTCATACAGGTTGATAGTGACACTATTTTGGTTTCAGAAACTAAAACTAAATCAACCAAAATAGTTGATTATAATATCATAATTAATGATATTCAATTTATTCAGGTCAATAGTAATACTCTCAAAGTTCCAGAAAATTGTAACATAAGGTCAGATTCATTATTAGAAACAATAAGTGATAATGCAACTGTGTCAAAAACTCCAAAAACAATAAAAATATCAAGTATTAAGAATAAAGTTGACATAACATCAAGTAGAACATTTTGTGGCTTTACTAACACTGATGGTGTATCATGTTATGCTAATTCTGTCATACAGGTTCTTTTTAATTGTCAATCTCTTGTAAATGAAATTCGCAATGATCAACTCGGACCAACACTTCAACATAGCCTACATGAATATACAAGTAACAGTGGATCATGTGATACTCGAACAATCAGAGAATATTTGGACAACGAGACAATATTATATACTCTGCAACAGCAACAAGATTGTATAGAATTTTTAGAAGCACTTATGGACCGTAGTAGACCTACATTTGAATTTTTATTTGGATTTCAAGAATTGTATACCATTCGTTTCAATACTTGTAAAGATACAACGGCCAACAATGCACCTACAAGTTTGATTCTAAATTTTGAGATTCCACAGCACAGATCACAAACTTTGCAAACATTATTTTCAACAAATCAAAATGTTTGGAATACATTAGATGACTACTAATGCAATAATTGTAATAACATCGGAAGTTCTGAAGATAAACATCAGATAATAGTGGCAAATGAGTATATAGTAATTCAACTAAAACTATTATTCCAACATTTGTAAATGGCCAATTTGTTCCCAACAAGGTAACAGATCTAAAACTTAGTGGCGTACCCACCCACCTCTATTTTAGAAATTGCTGGAGCACAATACAAAACTCAAGCTGCAATATTACATGTGGGAGAAAACACGAGTTCTGGCCATTACATTGCTACCTGAGACAAGAAACTTCCAATTGGGTTTGCGCCAATGACACAATAAGTGCAGAAAAAAGATGGCCAAACAACAGCAAAGATGTATATGTTATCATTCTAAAAAGAATGTAAAAATATTTTCCAATTGGAAAAAAACAAAACATAACACAGCTAAAAATAAATTGTAAACTTAACCTGTAAGTATACAATCTGACTGTTATTGGATTCAAAAAGGAACGTATAAACCGCCAATTATTCACTTACATAATATTATGTATGAGTTGCCAGTCCCAAGCCTGGATAAAAAGTGTGAGGGTGCTAACCTTATAATAATTGTTATTTTTTAACATAAGCAGAAACCTAGATTTTATTTTTATTTAAATAATATCGAACTATATATTATTATCCACACTTCTGACCTTTATACCTTATACTATGTATGTTTGTATTCAATCCTCCAAATACAAACTACAATTTTAATTGTGCGGTCTTAAAATTATCAACATTCATTATGTATTCGCCTAGGATCATAACATATTTTAATAACTTATATAATATCAGTTATACAGCAAAGCCTATCTTCCAGTGTTAAGTATTTAGATGACTTAAGCCTGTATAATAAGATGTTATTTTCCATACATAATTTAAATTGTTTAGGACATGATATTTTGTAATTTTGTGCCAAGTAAATAATTATAATATACAGTGACTAAAAATAAATAATCAGATTTTATTTAAATTTATTTATTCATAATACTTCATATTATTTTACATTGTACATTTCACTATTGTTATAAACCATTTCCTTTAGAAGTAGTATGTAAGCAGTTTCTTATTGTATATGTATCTATATATATGTACCCAAGTATCCGTGGGAACGAGCGTTGCGACAGCCTATGGCATTCCGCTGAGTGGACAGTTTTGAGTAGCCACAAGCGGGGCAGCCGTCCGCGCTCGTCACCAGGGGGAAGTAGTCGTATTCTAGCAGAACATCAGTCCGAACCTCCGAACTCGTGTAAAATTATTTTGTTTTATGTGGTTATAAATAAAGGATATAGTCGGTTATTTCGCCAAGCGTACTTTATTATTTTTATTTAAATTGTCGTGTAGACGTACACAACATTTTTGGTGGCAGCGGTGGGATCACCATTCGATTCCAGTACCTATCTGTACGCAAAGTATTAAGAATAACACGTAAAGCTATATTTCTTTAGTATAGATTAAACCGAATCCGTAAAGCAATTATTGTCCAGAAAATCCGAGGTGTCAAGTGAATCCGAAGCGGTAAAGAAGAATTGAAGGTCTCAGAAAAATCCGAAGTGTCCAGGAAATCTAAAACATCAAGGTACCTATACCAAAAACTCCAGAGTATAAATCGACGAGGAAGGGCAACACGTAGTACCACCGTACTCGTCGCGCCGCCGGAAATACGATAAGCAGCGCACACACACACTCAAACGACTCGTAACACACGCGCCGCCGCCGCCGTATCCGTGGTGCCACCCAAAACGAAGGACACCCACTTACGCACGCACACAATCGCCGTGTGTGTTATCGAAACCGAACGTCAGTGCCGCCGCCGTGTATATACTATATAGTGCCGCCTATACCGGCAGATAGCCGCCGCAGCACTACTATCAAGTATCACTGCGCGCCAATGCACGACACTCGTAATCAGAGCCGCCGCGAAGTGTGAGTAAACAACACAACTCGCGTTATCAGTGTAAATACACGATCGTTGTTATCAGCAAAAATACGCGGTTGTTGTTTACTAAAATAGTACGCGACCGTTGTTTATTAACGACAAATCGTGATAAAGCAGTGAAACCCACTATAGTCCAGTGGTCCCCGCGCCAGCAGTTTCGGGGCTTGCGAACTTCAATTTAAACTCGGCTGTCGAAGAGGAAGGCGTCATATTTCATAGGTTTCAGCTCACGAACCAACCAATTCAAGCCGATTGACATCAGCGAAGTACGCAACACCGACCAGTCTCAATCATGGAAGTAATTATAATAATGGCAGTGATGTGAGTATTAGTATATAAGAACATAATTAACGGTTAAATAAGTTGGGTACTTTTATTATTTGAAATAATATTAAGATTTAGTTAATAAGGATAAGAGAAGCATTGTTAATGAGTGATTCCCGTGATACTAGGAGCGGATCACAATCTCCTGAACTAAATCCCCAACTTCAGAATTCTGACACTCCTGACCAATTACAACCAAACCCAGCACCACGTACAAGTTACCAGTTAGGTTCTCAAATCCAGAAGTGCTTGGTAGCGAACGACCTATATTAGACATTACCTCCGATGAACAATTTTTCAATACGTTAACCAATATTGAACAAATATTGATTGACGTACACGAAACGCTTAGGGGGGTAGATCAGACATTACTTTCCATAGACAATTCCATCGAAGAAAATCTTTTGAATCAGACTATACTCCCCCCTCTCTAAACTCCAACGATCAAATAATGAATTCAGATATTCAGGAAACAGCCCAAACAACGGTTGTTACGGGAAACAACCAGAAAAACCTCGCGGTGAATTCCGAGGGGTCATCGAATACAGACATTCAACCGTGTTCGATCTTTTTGACTGTCAGGTGTCGCGCTTTGTAACCATGATCATGTTCGCTGCGCGCCGTCAGCTATGTTGGCTAGACTGTCGTTAACGGCGTCTTTCCGCCGGCGAACCGGTGCGTTCGTTGTCCGTTGGTTCGTTCTGCTCCGTCCGTGAAAGAGTACGCGTCTTTGCCCGTCCGTACCTTTTCTTTCGCTAACCACGTTTTTTTGTGCCTTTTGTGCTTGACGGCCATTACGTGTGTTGTGTGGTTAATATTAGCGTTTCGTTGCTCCACTTAATCCGCTCGCTCGCGAAGGCTGTTGTTGTACAGTCCGAGTGTTCGTTGCTCCACGAGATCGGTGGTCGTTGCTTTCGACCCGCCCTCCTCTCGAGTGCACACATTCAAGAAAACCACGTGTCAATGAGCTGCTCCGCTACGTTCACTTTGCTCGTGAACGTGTTGCTCCACAGTGTCTGATCCGACAAGGGGTTTTGCCAAGCAATCGCTTGCTCGCGACATCCAGCAGCAAAGCCGTTCATCTCCAACTCAAGGCGCCAGTCACAGTTGCAGCGGTACAGGCCAGACGGTGATCCCCGCCCCCTCCCCTTGTACATTGTATTATAATATTTATAGTATTGTTTTGTTGTGTGTGTAGCAAATTAATACACGTATTATTTGTATTATTTCATATATCTATAGTTATTGTTTTATTTGCCCTACCTACATTAATCCCAAGGACTGTGTGTCAGGCGACAACCGTCCATTAGGATCGCCGGCGCAACATTTTGGTAGCAGAGCGTGGTTGATTGGTCCATCAACAGATTTGGTACTTTGGATTCATGTGAGTAGAGCATTTTGTTTGTAGCTATAGCATATAGATATAAAGTGTATAAATTTATTTATCCTATTCCTATCTCCTACCTTTGTTTTTATCTAGTTGGTAGCTTTAGATCTATATTAATAGTATTGCCTTTGTTTATTATATTATATATGGGATTATGGGGTCTCAATATTAAAATATAGGGTAGTGCTATTTAATAGGATTAGAAATAACTATTTAACTCAATCGACTGCTCTGTCATTGTTTTATTAATATTAATAATTAAACATATTGTTTTGGTGTTATGTTATATCCGTTGCTGATGCGGTTAAGTTCTTTTCCTTTTTTCATTATCATTAACTAGCTTTCATTTAATTTGAATATTATAATTAGTTTTATACTGGTGCTCCCTGGGTTAAATTTATTCATTGATTAAGCTTAATATAGTAATATATTGTTATATTATTAATATACACCTATCTATAATATATTGGTTTTATTTATTATTTATTGTTTTGTTTATTATAAGTTATAAACTATAGGTGTTTATTTCAATTGCTGGTCTAGTTAACACTCATATTAGTGTGATTATGGGTTATTGAATTGATTGGGTGTTCATATTATTATTTTAAGTTTATTATTTTCTTGCTGACAGCGGAGTGTTAACAGTATCACTGTCAACGCATCTATTTATCATATTTTTGTATAGTATAAGATTTTAGGTGTACGTCGTGGGTCGTGTCATCGTTCAGGTACTGTACTATTATTTTAAATTTAAATTTTATATATTATTATTTTATTGTTTTATACTATATTATCCTCTGTTGCTCAACTGAAGTCTGAGGGTTATATATTACATAATTGTTTGTTTTTTCTCTAGCTGGATAATAGTTATTAAAATTAATTTTATCGTTATCTCAGGTACTGTGTTGTTCGGTTACACTTGGGTTTGACTCAATTGTATTAGTTGGTGCTCCCCGATTAATATCAGTTGTTTTTATTCTTATTGTTGTTGTTTAGTGTCATTTATCTTCTGATTGTTATCTTATTTTGTCAGGTGTTTAGATAGTGCAAGTTGGGGGTTGTATAGGTGTTGCCTATATCAATTTTAGCATTTGACTTTCAAGTAATTTGTTTATTACTATTTATTCATCTTCATTTGGCATCGTTGCTCAACGCTTGCACCGGGTGATTTATTATTGATTAGTTGGAGCTGAATCATTAGAAGCGGCTCAAGCTCTTCAGTCGAGTCTGATCAAGACGCTCGCTCGTTCAGGGCTGCAATTGAAGAAATGGGCCAGTAATTCTCCGGAGCTTTTGTCCAAGTTGGACCCTGAAGATTGTTCAAGGGATCCACTGTCGTTTGATCAAAACGATTCAGTACAAGTGCTGGGAATGCGGTGGAATGCCGGAGAAGACTTCTTTTCTTTTCACACTAACCAGTTCCGGTTAATTCTTACCAAGCGAGGCGTGCTGTCAATGATCGCTAGAATATTCGATCCGTTAGGGATGCTGTCTCCGACAATATTTTATGCCAAGACGATCATGCAACGTCTGTGGATTGCCCAGATTGATTGGGACAGTAAGCTCCCCGCGGATATTTCTGAAGAATGGTGCAACTTCTACCATTCACTGAGTTGGTTACGTGAAATCAGGATACCTCGATACATCGGTTGCTCCACCGGATGTAGTTATCTTCTTTGTGGTTTTTGTGACGCTTCCGAGAAGGGATATGCTGCTGTAGTATATCTCCGCGTGACTGATCCGTCCGGAGTTACAGACGTATTCCTTCTGGGTGCTAAAACAAAATTGGCTCCAATGAAACCTATAACGATTCCTCGCTTAGAGTTGAGCGGTGCGGTGCTCCTCGCACTGTGGCTGGCGAGGCTCAAACGAATCTTGGAGTGTCAACTGCCATTGTCTGATGTTTTTGCATGGTCGGATTCGTCGATCGTGCTGTCTTGGTTAAACAATCCACATACATCGTTCAAGACGTTTGTCTCAAATAGGATATTCCAAATTCAGTCAACGATTCCTGGTTGCAGCTGGAAACATGTTCGGTCAGAAAATAATCCGGCCGACTGTGCGTCTCGGGGGCTCTCTCCTTCCGAGCTCCGGAAGTGTAAGCTATATTGGAAGGGACCCAGCTTTCTTAAGTCTCCTATTGAAACTTGGTCGCAAGAGATCCCTTGCTTAGGAATGGAACAATTGCCAGAGACAAAACAGGTCAGTTTATTGACCCGGGAAGCTCCTCCCGGGGAATGGTTCGCTCGCTTCTCTTCCTTCAATCACATGATTCGCGTGATAGCTCGTTTGCGTCGGTTCATGCTGGTTTGTAGGAAGAAGAGTGTTGAGGTGGGTTTTTTAAAGCAGTTCGAGTTGGATGATGCTTTACAAATCGTGGTCAGATGCTCCCAAGAATGCTATCTAAGCTCTTTAGTATGCGGTCTACAATGGGGGAGCCCGGTTCAGTCCAAGACGCTAGCTCGTCTTTGTCCGTTTTTGGATTCGAACGGCATAGTCCGAGTTGGCGGTCGTCTACAGAATTCGAATTGGTCAGAAAGGCGAAAACACCCAATTTTGATTCCGAAAGAGTCGCATTTAGCTGTTCTAATAACCCGGCATTGGCACCTATATGCATGTCACGCTCGACCACGGTTGCTTATTGCTCTGGTTCAACAGCGGTTCTGGATCATTGGCATTCGCCGAATAGTCCATCGGGTGATTCGTCAGTGTGTGATCTGTGCCAAAATGTCATCTGACAATCCACAACCCATCATGGCTGCTCTGCCGGGGTTCCGGGTTCGAGAAGCTCACCCGTTTTCGATTGTCGGCATAGATTATGCAGGTCCCTTGCAAATGAAGGAACTAAGCCTGAGAAAGGCACGTATCGTGAAAGTTTACATTGCGGTATTCGTTTGTATGACCACTAAAGCAGTGCACTTGGAACTAGTGTCTGCCCTCTCGACTGAGGCATTTCTCTTGACCCTAGATAGGTTCGTGGCTCGTCGTGGCCTACCGACGTCAATCTATTCAGATTGTGGCACCAATTTTGTTGGTGCGGCCAGACAGCTGCGTCAATTGGTTAATCATCCGGATAGTAGGGATCAGTTATCGGGTCATATTGCTTGTGAGTGGCATTTTAACCCTCCTGGTGCTCCCCACTTTGGGGGAATTTGGGAAGCCGCCGTTAAGTCGGCCAAGTCATTGCTTCTTCGGGCTATGAATTCTCAAATCTGGACGTTGGAGGAGTTCGCGACGGTCTTGTGTAGGGTAGAAGCCGCCTTGAATTCGCGTCCGCTGGTGCCAGAATCATCTGACCCAAATGACTTGGAGTGCTTAACACCTGGACATTTTTTGGTTGGTCGTCCCTTGATGGCTATTCCAGAGCCTGTTGATACCAGTCCGCAATTGGGACTGCAGACTCGCTGGAAGCTCCTCCAGCAGTCTTTCCAGTTCTTTTGGCGGCGTTGGTCTCGGGAATATTTGAACACTCTCCAAGCTCGTGGTAGGTGGACGAAGACCGAGACTAATCTCGAAATTGGGTCTATGGTTATCATTAAGACTAATGACGCACCTCCGCTATCGTGGCCACTGGGAAGAATCATCGAGGTGTATCCGGGAACCGATAATGTGGTACGGGTAGCTAAGGTGATGACTAAACAGGGGGTGTTTACTAGACCAGTGGTAAAACTAGTTCCTCTGCCCACAGATCCGTAGGTATTCAAAGATTCCTCGTTCCTGTATCCGTTATCTGTTTACACTTTACTTTTTGTATGTTATCGCTATGTTCATTATGTAAATAATTAATTGTCTTTTCAACCATCATCATGCCTGCTACTGGATGTTACGTCGGCTGATCCGCCTCAGGGACTAGTGCAAGGTATGGTAATTGTTATTGTTTTATTTTTTCTCCCTGTATTTTATTTATCATTTTTTCAGGTATTAAGTTGTTGACATTTGTATGTCTTTTTGTATTAAAAAAAAAAAAATGTTATATTTGTAGTTCCTATTGAACTTAGTGATACCCATTAAAAATCGTTTTTACGTTCATGCTCAAACATATGTATTTGTTTATGTTTTTTTTTTTAATATATTTTATATCTGTTAATTGTTCTATTAATATTTGATATTGTAATGGTCCATGACCAATGTTCCCCCCTTGTTAAATCCCGCTCATCACTGTTGGCCACCGCTCCGTCCGTTTGCTCAAGCTGCTCCGCTCAACTGAACTGTTCCGTTCATCTACACCAACTGCTCCGTTAACCTCTTCAAGCTGCTCCGCTTAACTGCTCCGTTAATCTACTCAAGCTGATCCGCTCAACAGACCGCTCATCTGTTCAACTGCTCTGTTCAAATAGTCACCTGCTCTACCACTTGCCCGATCGAAGTTTCTGGTTACAAGTTTGCTGGAACTTGTAACGGGGGAGTATGTTCGATCTTTTTGACTGTCAGGTGTCGCGCTTTGTAACCATGATCATGTTCGCTGCGCGCCGTCAGCTATGGTGGCTAGACTGTCGTTAACGGCGTCTTTCCGCCGGCGAACCGGTGCGTTCGTTGTCCGTTGGTTCGTTCTGCTCCGTCCGTGAAAGAGTACGCGTCTTTGCCCGTCCGTACCTTTTCTTTCGCTAACCACGTTTTTTTGTGCCTTTTGTGCTTGACGGCCATTACGTGTGTTGTGTGGTTAATATTAGCGTTTCGTTGCTCCACTTAATCCGCTCGCTCGCGAAGGCTGTTGTTGTACAGTCCGAGTGTTCGTTGCTCCACGAGATCGGTGGTCGTTGCTTTCGACCCGCCCTCCTCTCGAGTGCACACATTCAAGAAAACCACGTGTCAATGAGCTGCTCCGCTACGTTCACTTTGCTCGTGAACGTGTTGCTCCACAGTGTCTGATCCGACAAGGGGTTTTGCCAAGCAATCGCTTGCTCGCGACATCCAGCAGCAAAGCCGTTCATCTCCAACTCAAGGCGCCAGTCACAGTTGCAGCGGTACAGGCCAGACGGTGATCCCCGCCCCCTCCCCTTGTACATTGTATTATAATATTTATAGTATTGTTTTGTTGTGCGTGTAGCAAATTAATACACGTATTATTTGTATTATTTCATATATCTATAGTTATTGTTTTATTTGCCCTACCTACATTAATCCCAAGGACTGTGTGTCAGGCGACAACCGTCCATTAGGATCGCCGGCGCAACAAACCGATTCCAAATCTTCATTTAATTGAAGAAAATCCAGATCAATCGGGTGTACGAAGTTCATACGGGCCGAGAGGAGAGACAATAGGACTGAAAGCTGCTCTAAAACTCTTGCCAGGTTCGTTCAGTGGAGACAAGCAGGAAGAATTAGAAATCTTTTTAGAAAAATGCGAGTTTGCGTTAGCATGCGCACATGACCATGTACAGGCGCGACTCCTCCAAGGGATACAAGTTAGACTGACAGGAAAAGCCCGTCAGGCAGTCAAGTTTAAGGAAATAAAAAACTGGGCTGAACTAAAGGACGTTTTGAAGTCCGCATTGGAACCACAGAGGACAACCACTTATCTATTCTCCGAGTTGTATTCGTCAAGGCAGAAAGTTGGAGAAGATATTACTACCTACGCAAATAGGATTGAGCACTTCCAGACACTAATAATAGAACAGGAGACAAGTGGATGAATTTGGGAGGTAGCACAAGCCCTAGGAACAAGTATTAGGAAGCAAACGATCCAAGTATTCGTAGAAGGACTAGGACCTCTAAAAGACTTTATCAAGGCCAGGAATCCGTTAACGCTAGATAAAGCTATACAGTCAGCAAGGGAAGAAGAACGAGTCAGGAACTCACAAGAAGCGACAAAAAAGTTATATCAAGAAATCACGAAGTCAGTCATGTGCAGTAATTCTGTAACCAAGGTGCAAAACAAAAGGGTGATAGCCACACTCATCAACCCAACTGAAGAAGCGATAAAACTAAAGACCCCTAATTTAAAGGAGCTGGTCCACGAAGAGTTCAAGGAAGCACTGATCCATTCAGTACAAGTCACGGATCGACTAGCAGAACCTCATGCAGACAGTAGTCGACTCAGACGATTGGAAGAAGCACTTAGAATGGATCATCTAAATTCTGAAGAAAGGGAATCGATAGTGGCCATCTGTCAGGATCACTCGGATATATTTTTTTTAGAAGGAGATCGAGTATCGGCGACTACGGCAGTAACACATGGGATCAAAACCTCAGAAGCGATAGCACCAATTCATGTGAAGCCATACCGCTTACCACAAAGGCATAGACAAGAAATTACGGACCAAATGGAGGCCCTCGAAGGGGAAGGTGTGATTACAGCTAGTGACTCACCTTGGAACGCTCCACTCCTGGTGGTCCCGAAGAAACCCGACGTCAATGGCCAAGTTAAATACCGTGTCTGCTTGGATTTCCGCCGACTGAATGAGGTCACAATAGGTGATGCGTTCCCACTTCCAAACATTATTGATATTTTGGACCAGTTAGGGAAGTCAAAATATTACAGTACCTTAGACTTGGCCCATGGGTATCATCAAATACCGATGGACCCCGCAGACTGTAGCAAGACGGCGTTCTCTACAGACCGAGGTCATTTCGAATTCAAACAAATGCCCTTTGGTTTGAAGGGAGCCCCAGGGACTTTCCAGAGGCTTATGAACAAAGTTTTAATGGGTATAAATGGAATCAAAGCATTCGTCTATCTAGATGATATCATCATCTACGCAAAAGATCTAAATGATCATTCGCAGAAAATCACTGAGATTTTTCAGAGGCTCCGTCAATACAATCTCAAACTTCAACCATTGAAGTGCGAATTTCTACGGAAAGAAGTTAATTATCTCGGACATCAAATCACTGACGAAGGAGTCAAGCCAGATCCTCAGAAGATAAGTTGTGTGCAACAATTCCCAATTCCCAGAAATGTGAAAGAGGTTAAGTCTTTTCTAGGACTGTCAGGTTACTACAGAAGATTCATCAGAAACTACGGGCAGATCGCTAAGCCATTGACCTCACTGCTGAAAAAATACGTGACGTTTAGATGGAGCGACCTATGCCAACAGTATTTCGAACAGTTAAAAGATCTCTTGACACAGGCTCCAATATTACAGTACCCGGACTTCTCAAAAACGTTTAACTTGACTTGTGATGCGAGTGACTACGCGATCGGATGTGTATTGTCACAAGGCCCGATAAGGAAAGATTTACCGATAGCATTTGCATCCCGTACCTTAAATAAGGCAGAAGTCAACTACAACACGACCGAGAAGGAGTTGACCAGTATTGTATGGGGAATTAAGATGTATAGACCTTATTTATTCGGACAGAAGTTTAACATAGTGACCGATCATAGAGCATTAGTATGGTTGTTTAATATTACTGATCCAGGATCAAGACTCACTCGCTGGCGCCTCAAGCTGGAAGAGTATCAATATACAATACATTTCAAGCCCGGAGTGAACAACACGAATGCCGATGCGCTAAGCCGAATTCACAGGGTCACTACCAGAAATGAAAGTGCAGCAATTAGTGAAACATATCCAGATACTCCAGGCCAAAATATCTCAGAAACTCAGGTTGACCAATGGCCCCTTTCGCAACATGAGCCATCCACTAGCTCCGATGACTCGCATGCCACTGAAGAATATCAGAAATTTCTTCAGGCCAAGTCAGAATATATAGCACCAACACCAAACCTTAAAGAAATCACCGGAGACATATTCGACACACAGTCGGATATTCCTCTGGCTCTTTGTGTTTCTGAAGACCTAAAATGAATAAAGGAATTGCGTTGGAATTCCGCAAAAGATTTGGAAACCTTAAGGAACTTCAGAAGAAAAATCGAAAAGTATCAGACATCCTAATGTCACAGGCAGAACATCGGAAGTTACTCTATATCATCATCAAGAAATTGTTCTATCATAAACCAACATATGAGACAATTTTCCACAGTTTACAGAACCTCAAGGCGTACTGCATACAAAATGGTATTACAAGACTCGCTTGCCCCAAACTAAGCTGTGGTTTAGATGGACGCAAGTGGGAAGTCATCCGTGACATGCTACGATTCCTCTTCCGTGGTTCCTCGGTGCATATTCTAGTATACACACGAGATGAGCTGACGGAAGAAGGCAAGCAACGGGTCATACAAGAGCATCACGAAAATCCACTTGGTGGGCACCAAGGGATTTCACGGACGTATAGCAAGATATCCCAATTATACCAGTGGAAAGGGATGAGGGCACAAATCAGAGAGTATATAAAAAAATGTCCAGTTTGCCAAGTCAATAAAACTCCGAATCAGACTATCCGGGAGCCCATGGTTATAACGACCACTGCAACTAGACCCTTCGAGAAAATCTATATGGATATTGTAGGACCTTAACCGAAGTCCTACACCGGTAACGCTTACATCCTAACACTAATTGACGATTTCTCGAAATTCTCTTGGGCTTCAGCTATGAAAGATCACGAGGCTAATACGGTCTCACAACATTTTGTCACACAGTTCATTTGTTTACATTGGCAACCACAGTCTCTGGTGACCGACTGTGGCACGGAATTCTTGAGTAAAGTGTTCAAAGAAGTTTGTAAGCTTTTGAAAATAACGCAGACTTCAACGACACCATACCATTCGCAGAGTAACGGAAGCCTGGAACGCAGTCACAGAACTCTCGGAGAGTACTTGAGGAATTACGCTAGTAAGAACCCTCAAAATTGGGACGTCTACGTTCCCTATGCCATGTATTGTCACAACTCATCCATACATTCAGCCACGGGGTTTCAGCCGCATGAGGTGGTATATGGTTATCCGTTGATAGTCCCTACATCGTTTTCACGAAATACAGAACCTCAGTATAACTACCAGGATTACCAGTACGAGATGAAACGATTGATGCAGGAAACTCACCAAATGGTCAGAGAGCAACAAATTAAATCCAAAGAGAAATCCAAGGATCGCTATGACCAGAAAGCATATTCAATAGAACTAAAAGTTGGTGATAAAGTGATAATACAAGAAAAAGCCAGCAAGGGTAAATTGGCACCCAAGTGGCTAGGTCCATTCCCAGTAGTAGAAGTAAAAGTAGATTCTCCCAATGTCACTATCTTAAAGAAAAACAAACAAATGCAACTGCATAGAAACCTGTTAAGGCTATTCCATGAATAACTACTAGTATTTTTCAGATTGACCACTATGATCATATCCGGAAAATCAGAAAATCTAGACAAGAACATCCATGTGACGAACCTCAAGAATGCGTCAGGCCTTTATTTCGAATCGATAAGTCCGCTCCGAACCTCTAACACCAACTGGGATTTTGTAACATACGTCAACCTAACTACTTATGACATTAAATTTCAGACACTCCAGAGTTACTTTCAGTCAACTAGTGACATATGTGTACTTTTAAAAGACCAATATGACGAGACCTTAAATAAAGCATGTATCACTTTCATGCAAACCACATACCCATTTATCCATGAAATCGAACTTAATTTTCACTCAGTCATGAAAGTCTTAGCACCCAGTAGGAAATACCCAGAACAACTAACCCGGCGAACGCGGGGTCTAATGAATGCGGTGGGTAGGTTAACAAATGTTCTCTTTGGTGTCTGCTCAGACGAGGACGCCAATTTTTTCTACACGAATATCCAAAACCTACGATATTCAAACGAAAAATCCCTACATCTCGCCCATGAACAATTACGTATTGTTTCATCCGTTGTTCAAGAAGTGAATTCTACAATTCATGACTTAGCTACAGATTATCAAAAAACGAGATCAACCATCGACAGACTCTCCGAACAAGCCAAACGCATGTTAAACGCAATCGATATCTTAAGTATAAAAACAAATTTCGATGAGCATACTACTATCTTATCCCTTCTGTTAAATCAGTTTGCGTGGGAAACCCAGAATCTGCAGAATATAGTTAATTTCGCGTTGAACGGATTAATGCACACCAGTGTATATCCGCCCTCAGAACTATACCATGAACTAAGAGAAATTCAACTTACGTTACCACCGACATTAGAACTCCCTGCCATGGAATCCCATTTAGCACTTCCAGAACTTTTCAGAGCATCTACCTTAAGCGTAGTATATTCTCAACAGACCCTCATGTTTATATCAAGAATACCGTTGTTGTCAACTATACCTTATAACATCTACCATAACATCCCCTTGCCATTAATGGTAGCACAAGAAAAAATGATTTTAATAAAACCAGATACCCAATATCTAGCAGTAAGTTTAAATAGTGAATTCCACTTCAGTTTAACGGAATCTCAGTACCTAAATTGTAAAACATTGTTTTCATACAAGTTATGTTTAGGACTAGAATTTATTTTTAAGCGTACGGAAACAGATAATTGTGAGGTATCCTTGTACAATAATCCAGAAAAACTGTCAGACATATGTAACCTCCGATACTTGAGTGTGAATACAGCCATATGGCATAAGCTCCAAAATCAGAACTCGTAGTTATATTATGTTACTCATCAGGTAGTCACAGTCGCGTGTCACAAAGAAACATATAAAGTAGTACTAACTGGTGTAGGAAAATTAGAGATTCCGGAGTATTGCGTAGTCTACACCGACTACTCAATACTCACGCCAACTAGGAACCTAAGAACACAGGTACATAATGACTACATACCAATTAGCCCGAATCTTAATTATTCGATATCCCTTAAGAAAATCATTGAATATCATGAACCTCAGAAAATCGGCAATCACGTGTCTCATACAAATTTCAATAAATTAGCTCAGGATGCCCAAGAATTAAATCAACTTGAGGAATTATACAAGGATACCACAACTAACATTTTTGTAAAACCAGAGCATCATATTATAATGCTTTATGTTATTGTGATCATGCTAGTTATCATAAGTTTGTATTTAATTATTAAATATAAATGTAGTATACCGAAATTGTATGTACCGGACATTGCAGAACCTCATGTAGAAAAATAAATTGTACAGTCTCGCACGGCCTTGGCCTGCAGTCTTCCAAAAATTACTACTTAATTAAGCAAAGGAGAAAAATGGTAACTATTTAGCCACCATCTTTCAATTAAGTTGGGGGGTGTTATAAACCATTTCCTTTAGAAGTAGTATGTAAGCAGTTTCTTATTGTATATGTATCTATATATATGTACCCAAGTATCCGTGGGAACGAGCGTTGCGACAGCCTATGGCATTCCGCTGAGTGGACAGTTTTGAGTAGCCACAAGCGGGGCAGCCGTCCGCGCTCGTCACCAGGGGGAAGTAGTCGTATTCTAGCAGAACATCAGTCCGAACCTCCGAACTCGTGTAAAATTATTTTGTTTTATGTGGTTATAAATAAAGGATATAGTCGGTTATTTCGCCAAGCGTACTTTATTATATTTATTTAAATTGTCGTGTAGACGTACACAACACTATGATACAACTCGAATACTAACAATTTATTGAATATATTATAATACATATAATACATTAAAGGTAAAAAGTAAATACTTAAAAAGCCACTTATTATATATGTTTAAACTAATTTATTACTTTAAATTTGTTATTTTTTACAGATTCAAAATATTTAATCAATTTAAGGGTTGAAAGTATATGAATCTTTCAATGGCCTTCATTGGGTTTAACAGTACAAACATTTTTATTAGTTGATATCGTTGTGTACTGTGAACTATGAATCTTATAAACAATTTGTCATTACTCAATGTGCTGTGTGATACAAAATTCTTACACAATTCTGTATCTATTGAACTTAGAATTTAAGAAATGTATTAATCCACTGTTATTTTTATAAAATATAAAAAAAAAAATCCTTTATTTAATGGTTTAATTTGAATTATTAATATTGTAAATAGTCCATAGTAATCTGGTCAAATTTATTTCGAATACCTATCTGTACTAAAGTCTACCAGTTGAGAAACTAATAACAATTTGTATTATAGTACACTGAGTATAACATCAGCTGAGCTTGGTTACACTATAATATACATATTTGATGATAAAATTCAGCCATTAGTAATATCTAAACAATAAACAAAATACATAATTATAAGTAAATATTAAGTAATTTAATGTGATGGGTACTTATTAAACTTACATAATGAAATCTTTAAGAAATGGCTCGTCTTGATGTTAATATGTAATTGTTACACAAGGAATCAACACGACTTAGAATCATATTAATTTAAAACGATTACAATTAATACATGGTTAATTCATAATAGAAATAAAATTTTAAAAACCGTAATCAACCAACAACGTCAACATATGGAATGTAAACAAAACATAAAATATCACAGATATAGATAAAGTGTATTATCTATATTAGCAGCTGCAGCATTGCTGTGCAAGGTTTATAGATTATAATCTAAGAACCTTGGCTGTGTACAATATTATATGTGATTATATGGTATACCAGGTATATCTATGATAAAATAAGGTATTATGAATTATCATAGATATTATCTATGTGAATTATGATAACTACCTACATGCAATGTTTTTGGAAAAATTGATTAACCATGCCAAATTCAAATGCGCCCTAATTGAAAAATAAAATATATGACAATATTGAAATATAATATATTCTAGACTGACAAATCATCTCCGTTCAGAATCGTTTTTCGTATACAATGATACCTATCATTGCATTCAAATTTAATCTACCCTAGTCCGAGGTCCACCCCATCCCCTAATGTACAGCAGAGCGGTACCCACTTGCCGACTTTTTTTTTTTGTATTCATGTTATTTTTAAAGTTTGATAAAAAAAGTGTATTAAAAAGCTCAATATTTTTTTTTATTAAAATTGTTATTTTTGATATGTTACATAAACAATGGATTTATTGTTATTTTTTTTATTATACTAATACAGTACGTACCTACACAAATGTGTGGGTTGTTTTTTAGCCAAACCGATGATCATTTTTTTTTTTAAATATCTTTCCTATGCATTTCAATTCCTAATTATTCCATTTTTGAAACATATTGTCCATTTGAAGAAAAAAAATAGTTCAGGATTTAAAGAGGATAAAAATTTACCTATACAAAAGTGTAGATTAGTTGACAATGGATATAAAATTGAAATAATATTCAGCATGTAGTAACAAAATTATTCATCTACACACAGTGGCGTGCCCAGGGGGGGGGGTTGGGTGTTCAACCCCCCCGAAAAATAAAAATAATTGTTAATAAAAGTTTTACATAATATTATAATATATAATATATATAATATATATATTATATGTGAAACTTGATTAGGTTTGGTTCACATGGACGTGGTGTCTTTAAAGACAAGATGTATGTAGTTTCTGTACAGAAAAAGTTTCCAAGATATCTGTAGAAAACGATAAACGTCTTAAAAATGAAATGAAACTGGAACTCAAAACTCACCAAGGATTATCCAAATTTTTTTTTAAATTGATGTATGAGAAAAATGAGAGTGAAATTATATGCAGTTTTGATATGATGCAAAACCAAGCTCTTCCCAAACTTTCAGTAACCGATACATTTTACAGCAGACAAGCTTGGCTTTACAATTTGACATTTGTGTCTAATTCGGATCATCAAACTGCTGAAAATGTAGATCTGTACACCTGGCTAGAAACTCAAAGTGGTCGTGGCCCTAATGAGATTTGTAGTGCATTGTTACACTGTTTGGAACAGTTAGAAAATAAATTAAAAGCAGCAGGCCAGTCACCAAAAGTTTTGAAATTATTTTCAGATTCCTGCTCTGCCCAAAATAAGAACCAGTTTGTCATGACATTGTTATTATACTTCATAAACTATAAATCAACAATTTTTACTACGATTAAACATATATTTCCCGTTAGAGGACATAGTTACATGCCTCCAGACCAAGTATTTGGAAGAATTGAGCAAAAACTGAGAAAGATTGAGAATATTTTATCACCAAAAACATATCATGATATGTTTAGAGAATCCTGCACGGTATGGGAATATGGTAAGGATTTTGAAATGTCAGATTTTAAAACAAACATAAAAAATGTTATTAAAAGTAAATTGGGATTTAAATCAACTGAACAAAAAATATTTACCTATAAAAAGGGAGACAAATTAGTAGGAATATCATCCTCGTATGAAGCTACCCCAACACGAATACAAGTTTTAAAGCGAGGTGCAAATTTAGAAAATTTAAATAATGTCTTGAAACTTTCATAAGTCAATCATGTAAAAGAGCCGAAACAGAATGATATAAAAAACTTAATGAAATATTTTACAATTCCTGAAGATGCCAAAGAATTTTACAGTGATATTGAACACAAACAACATTGAAGAATCGAATAATGATTTTGAAGATGAAAATGGAGTTTTGATTTATAGTGAAGACAGTCATTAGTTTTTATATTTTTTTTTTCGTTACCTTGTCAGTATTATATATTAATGATTAATGCATAGTATTTGCCATTTGATATATTATTATACTTATTAACTTATTATATTATATTATTATAATATAATATTAGTGACCTTTTGATTTCAAATGAAGATACTCTTTTTAATTTTTTTTGTTATTTTTATATTAATTATATTATATACAATTTTAGTTGTTATCTTGACTCATTGAATTTTTATTTAAAGTGAAGATACTCATTAATTTAAAAAAAAAATGTTTGTTATTTTTATGTTAATAATATTATATAAAATTTTAGTTGTTATCATAACTCATTGAATTTTTATTTAAAGTGAAGATACTCATTAATTCTTATGTTGTTTTGTTATTCTAATATTAACAATTGATACTATTTAAAGTGAAGATACTCATTAATTTTTTAATTTTTTTTTTGTTATTTTTATGTTAATAATATTATATACTATCTTAGTTGTTATCATGATTCATTTAATTTTGATTTAAAGTGAAGACTGAAGACACTCATTAATACCTTTATTATTTTGTTGTTTTAATATTAACAATTGGTACTTAGTTGGTACCTACCTATTTATATTATATTTTTTTCTATATTTTATTATAATTACATTTTTATAATATATGTATATTATTTAATTATTATACACCTAGGTATTTAGTATAATCTCATGAAAAAAAACATGTATGATAATATACCTACTAAATTTTAAATTGAACAAAGCTGTTTTAATGTTTTATTAGGCTTAATATAAATAAATATTTTGCATGTGCCTATTATTTACTTCAAGATTTTAAAATGGTACTCTGTTACTTGACTCCAAGTATAGAAAAAAATAATGTAATATTTTTCTAAAATCTATACAATATTATAAAATAATGGAAATAATACGTTTTGAAAAAAAATTTTACAAAACGGAATAAAACCATATTTTTTTCAAAACGTATCATTTCCGGAAATAACACGTTTTGCAGAAAATCAAAACCTTGAAACCTTAAAAATATGATCAAATAATTTATTATTTTTTATTTCTCAAACTGTTTCCTTTTCTAAAAATAAATACTTAATTTTTGAAATTTACACATTATTTCTAACTTGTCTGGTTCGTTTGCAATAGAAAATCGGTGTTCCTGACAAAAGATATTTTCAATTATGGCAGATGAAACTACTGACATCTCTCAACAAGAACAAATGTCTCTATGTATCCGTTACATTGATCCTGATTTGACGTACCCTTTAATCCGGGAAGATTTTTTAAAGTTTGTAGTTGTTTCTGATTTAAGTGGCCAAGGTTTAGCGACAACTATAATTGAAAATTTACAATCGGCTGGTATTAACTTAGACTTTTTAATTGGCCAGGGTTATGATGGCGCGGCTTCTATGAGTGATCATTTGAATGGTGCTCAAGCTGTAATACGTAAAAAATATCCGAAGGCATTATTTGTTCATTGCAGTGCGCATTCTTTTAATCTCGCAATCAATGATGCTTATAAGATAACTGTTGTCAGAAATACTATGGGTAGTGTATCGTCAGTTTGTAATTTTTTTCGAGGATCAGCTCAACGCACTGATGTTTTAAAAAATCATGTGATTAATCATTTTCCAAGTAGTAGACATACAGTGCTATTATCGATGTGTGAAACGAGATGGATATTAAGACACGATGCTATTAATCGCTTTAAAGAAATGTACATTCCAATAATTCATGCGTTAGAAGATCTCCAAAAATCAATTAATACCGAAACTTCCAATAAAGCTTATCAACTCCTTTCAGTAATATTAAATGGCCAATTTTTTATTACTTTAAGCATAATAGAAAAAGTATTTGCTTATACATTACCACTATGTTATAACTTACTGACTGTGAATTCCGATTTAACTGCTGCATGTGATCATGTTCAAAATATAATTGATGCTCTTAGTAACCTTCGTGAAAACAGTGATTCCAATTTTAAATTAATATATGATAAATGTAATCAAATACTTATTGATGTAGATAGTGAAGTGACAATTCCTCGCTGCGTAAAAAAACAAACAAACCGGGATAATACTCCTTCACAATCGCCTGACGCACAATATTTAATTCATTTTTAGACCATACCATTGTTCATTTATCAGACCGTTTTATAAAACATAAACAAATAATAACCGACTTAGAAAAATTAATTCCAAGTTGTATTAATGTAAATTCACTAGATCTATCAAAAGATACTATAATCTTTTATGAAAGTTTATTGCCAGATTCTACAGTATTTAATGAAGAATTCTCCACATGGAAATTAAAATGGTTAAAAGATAACATTGAAAAAAAACCTTCAAATGCAGTAGAGTTTTTATTAGAATTTGATGAAAGATTTTTCCCAAATATAAGAAAACTGTTGGAAATATTAGCAACTTTACCCGTGTCTACGGCAACTGCAGAAAGGACCTTTTCTACTTTACGGCGTCTCAAAACATATCTGCGCAACACAACTGGCGAAGATCGGTTAACTGGGTTAGCTCTTCTTTCAATTCAAAAAGAAATTAACGTTGGTCCTAATGAAGTGGTGAGAAGGTTCGCTTTAATACCTCGAAGACAAGGATTCGTTCTATGATTTTTTTTTTTATATTATCTAATAACTAATTATATATATATATATATCGAAAAATTATTTAAAATGTATTTTAATGTATTATAAATTATTATGTATGATTATTATTTTTTTTAATATTACTATTGAATAATATGACTCGATCTGACATATGTATGTTGTTTGAATATTGTATATATGGCCAATTAATATCTATTATCTAGTAAAATAAATACACTTATACACTTAAAATAGGTACGTGTTAGTAAAATATTGAACCCTCCCCCCGAAAAAAATTTCTAGGCACGCCCCTGTCTACACAAAAATGTAGGTCAGTGCTGAAAGGGATAAAATATGATTAATGATTTATGTATTCAAGAAATTAAAAACAATTCTCCAATAACCCCAGACCTAAAACAATAGTAAAATTTAAAAGTGGCCCTAATAATATTAATATAAATTATAAATTCATGAAGGGCCTGGATTTTATGAAAAAATTATTGTAGAATATGAACTAATTTGTGCATATCAAAAATGTATTATATGCAGGTATGTAATTACTTACTAAAAAAAAAATGTTAATATTTTAATTTATTACTTTAATATAAACTATTTCTAATATTTAACAATAAACAGGCTACAACACCATCATTTACCAAAACGCAGATAGAAGCTTAGGGCATAGGGGGCAATGCATAGCTGCTAATAGACAACATTTTTTTTTTTTTATTATTTAACTTAATAAATATCTTTGCCTCCCCCCATTTCTCTAGTCTGTATCAGCCTTTACAAAATATCCAATGTCAGTATTTGGCATCTCACTGAGTAAAACAATACAATTTAAAATTAAAATACATTATATGTTCTTTTAATACTTTATATTGAAATTCATCAAGCATCATAAAAACAAATACTTAGTAGCAATCTAAATATAATAATTTATCATAGATTTTAGATACCAAAAGATTTTTTTTAAATTATTTATTTGATTTATACTAGAATATTTACTTATTTTATTTTACAATACCTAAATTTCTATTTTTACTCATCAATGCACCAGCAAGCTATAGTATCTCAGAATTATCTTTTAGGATTAAAATTTAAATGATTGATGTTGTAACCTTATTTAAATTTAAGTATGGAATGTCATACAAATTACAATACATTTTTTTCATTTACAATTTTTAGTTTTATATACCTATTACATATAAAATGGTTGGTAATAGTTTTCCTCTGGAATGTTTGGAATGTTGGTTGGATTCAATTGTTTACACTTCTTTCAAATTTAGTTGATAAGGTATCTAAAAAAATACAATAAAAACCTAATTACTTGAATTATATTTCACTTGAAATATGTAGGTACTAAGTATAAAACCATATTTTTTATTTTGTTGCATATTGAAATACTAAAATCCAATATAGAAACCAATATTTTTATTTTTATTGTTTCCAGTTGTAAATTGGAATATTGTTTTAATATGTATCATTCAAATCATCTGGATATTTTTTGTGAATAGGTACAGAAAATCTTAGAATATCATTATTAAGAATTTTAGTAGGTATGCTATAGATTTTCTAAAATAGCATTGGCTATAGAGCAACTATCAATTTTAAAGTCCTACTGGATTGTATTATCAAAATATTAACCATATTGACTGGAATAATTAACAAGTCAATAATCCATATCAATTGCAACAAATATTGTATAGAGCTGATGTATTAACTGAAATCAAAATGTTTATAAATAATTATAACAAGAATTATTTATAATAGTTTTTACATATAACAATATGGTGACCAGAATTACTATTTTTCATAGGATAGTACTCTTTTTTTATGCAAGTCCTAGTGTCATTAAAAATAGTGTTAAGTATATTAAATTGCAATATTTTTTTGAAAATATTATTAGGTACTACACGTTTATGATTTTTTATAATTTAGTATTAATTTATATTTTATAGTTCGAGCTAATGCAATCTAATTGGTTGTTAGCATAGTTAATTTAATTTGTTAATGTTTCCTATATTTTAACAAAGTTTTGTATTAATTTATTCAAATTTTCCACTTGGTATTTTACCTTCAAAAAAATAACTAAAATATTTATAGGTACTTTATTTTAAGTTTACTTAAATTTCATAGAATTGTTATCATAAAGACACACATCTAACGAGTTGACATAATAATTTTAAATAATTAGTTTTTTAGTACCTACCTAGGTAATAATAATAATTTTAAAAAATACAATTTTTGTAGAAGGAGATGACCTATGGTCTATATGGGCAAAAAGGGTGTATGCATTGGCAATTACGACAGAGGAGAAGCTAAGATTTAAATTTTTATATCTGGTCACCATACATATAACTACAAAATAAGCAATACTTACCAATATTTAATAGGCCTTTCCAAGTATCAAATTCACACGCGTAATCTTAATTTAAATAAGTACTTCTATGTTTAATTAAATTAATAAACAAAATAAAATATAATATAAACAACACATTTTGACATATTATTATAATATAAATAATATAAATATAATGTAATATTGACTGTTATGTCATGTTATTTTATTATAATGTTGATGTCTGATGTTCTATGCTTCACAAGATTACCACAATAGTCATACTACATAGTACAATATGGCGTACGGTCAGACGTTAGTAAAACTTTTACTGTAAAAGTAAAGTTTTCATTTTTCAGTAAGTTGTCACGAGGTATCGTGTAATAATGAAACATTATATAACTGAAATCTGGATGATAGCTTGCCAGTTGCGATCTCGGATATGTACATATTAATATAGGTAATAATAAACCTTATACTAGGTAATAAGTATAAGGTCTATGGTATTGGAATTATTGTTTTGTGATTATACAGAACGCAAGATTATTATTTTGCTTCATAAATTTAAATAATTTAATGTTATAGGTGGGGCGGAGTTACAGAATACAAGGGTATTCATAACTTTTGGCTTTTCATAATCACTAATCGGTATCTATTATCAGGAGTCGGCTCGTTTTTACATCATAGTCTTAGATCATATACTATGGATGTAGTTATGCGTATACCGAATTGTGTCCAACATCATCCCCACCACCTTCAAAATTTCACGGTACACGAAAGAAATGCGCATGCCCAGAAATCTAAGCGAATGATACTGTTATACTGATAAAGTGATAAGCGATAACGTTGAAATTTTTGATTTTTTGAATTTTGTTGACTTTATATTTTGCTAATTTAACTAATTTGGCATCAAAATTTTAAATCAAATTGTTAATCTTTTTTCATCAACATGGGCAGAGTATGCTGTTTTTATTGTCAATCGACGCTATCTAAAATTGCTGGCTTAACACTGCACACGTAAGTTATAAATTTATAACTATTGTTGAATTTTAGAATGAATACTTGGCTGGTAATAGGTATTATTTTATAAATTATAATGACATTTACAGGTTACCTACTGATAAATATTTGCGCAATGCTTGGCTAAAAGCTTGTGGCTATAGTGAAAATGATTATTCTCCAGATAGGAGAATATGTTCTCTTCACTTTGAAGAACATTGTTATAAGGCCACTGCAAGGAAGTTATTAAAACCTGGCTCAGTTCCTACAAAATTTTATAGGATTTCACAATATTTATATGTAAACAAGCCTAAGTAAGATTTTATGGTTTTCTTTTTAAATTCATTCTTGATCCACATACCTTTCTTTTAATGTGTTTTTATTTTTAATAACTTTATTTTCTTGAAATAGAATGCAAATGATTGAACCTAGTGAAAGTGAATATGTACCGTCTTGTTCACACAATGACCCAAGTCAAAATATTGATCAAAGTAAGAATAATTATTAACTGATTATATTTTATTTTAATTGAAACCGTTTTATACTTTATTTTAGTACTTGGAATAACTGACAGTGAACCATCTTGTTCACGTAATGACACAAGTCAAAATATTGATCAAAGTAAGAATAATTATTAACTGACTATATTTTATTTTAATTGAAACCGTTTTATACTTTATTTTAGTACTTGAAATAACTGAAAGAGTTCCTGAATTAAATACTAAGCGAAAAATATCACTAACAAATTCTACACCATCTGAGTGCATTATTGGTATATTAATAAATATTAATGTATATTATTATAAATAGTAATTTATAAGTGTTATTTATACGTCATCATGAATAATTTAATTTCAGAAACTCCAAAACGAAGGAGAAATCGTTATGTTGGTGATGTAACTACTCCTGATTTAAGTACTCCTAAACGAGCAAAAGAGAATTTTAAAGTGGCAAAATTAAAAATTATTAAACAGAGAAGACAAATTAAAACATTAACGCAAAAAGTTAATAGGCTACAAAAGAAACTGTCATCATTGAAAACTTTGTTTGCATACATGAAGAAACAGAATTTATTGAGTGAAGTAGCCCATGACAATATTCTGGTAAAGTATAAACTATATAAAACTAACTATATAAATCATTAGAATCAATAAATTAACATTGACTCTTGAAATTATATTATTTGTGCAGCTAATATTAATATTTTTTTTGTTTTTGTGAATTTCAATCATCTTGATTTAATGGACAATAAAATCAAAATCAAGTTGTAAATCTAGCATGAACAATTCAACAATAAATAGTTAATAAATAACAAGATATGTAAATAAAAATTGTGATTTTCTAATAAAAATAATAATAATAATATTATTATAAATAATATTAAATAAAAATAATTGTATACTTGTAAAATTAATACAACTGATACAAATTAAATAATAATATTATATAAAACACATTAAGAATACTGATATAAATGTATAATAATAATAATATATAATATATATTTAAACTATATATTTTAGATATTTTTCAGATGATCTTATTTTTTTTCAATAAATTTTTTCCTTTGGGAGTATTCAAAAACTTTCTAAACTCTATGCAGGTTTCATCAAAATTAGTTTTTAGGATTAATTCAGCTTCTAAATTTTGCAACAATAATCTGTTTCGATCACTTCTCCACGCAGTTTTCAATAAGCTGAAAATACGTTCTGACATAGCATTTGAATGTGGTATTGATAATTCATAGTTAATAATTTTTTCAAGATTTGGGGGCATTAGTTTCTTTTAAAAATTGAACCCATTTTTATTAAATGAGGACGATGAAGTAGTTTCAAAAGTATTATCTGATGCATACTTTATCAAAAATAACTTAAATTCTCTTATTTCTTCAAACAAAAAATTGTCTTTTATTTTAATTAATAATGTGTCTGCTACCTTTGTAATTTCGTGTATATTTATATTTTCGTAATTTTTTGTACTTAGTGATAAACAACGAAACAACTGTAATTTATTATTTTCCAAAGGAAACCACTTATCCAAATAGGATCATAAAACATATCAGCCTTGTTTTTTTTTATTATTATTTTCAGCTCCTATTATTGCAGAACGAACTGTAGCACCATAAAACTTTTCTTTTTTTATTTCAATTATATAATTTCTTAACTTTTCCATTATATTATATAGATCAACAATTAAAGATTCACTCGATTCAAGTTTCATTATAATAGAATTGAATAAATTACCGATATTTGCTAAAAATCCCAAATAAGCTTCTGCTAGTTCATGGTTAAAAAAATCAGACAATATTTTTGAAGTATTTTCTTGAGATAAAAAGTACGATTTAATCGGTTTAAAATTGTTTATTAATCTTTCGACAGCTGGTATTAAACTAGCCACCTAGTCGGAACATGCCTTAAAAGTTCACACCAATCCGTGTTTAACCAATCGAAAAAAGACTTTAGGGAGGTTGTTTTTTTTGTTGAATTACTGAACTCGTTGTAAGATTTTATGATAATTATTTCTAAATCAAACTTCAGTACTTTACAAGCATACTTCCCCATATTGTGTAAGATATGAAAAGGGCACCCAATTCCCAAGATTTTCGAATTTTTTTTTTTTAGTTCAAAAAGTAAACTTTGGTTTTTACCAAAATTAACTGGTGCATTATCTGCACAGTATCCAGTTACGTGCTCAATATTTAATTTATGTTTTTTTATATTCTCCAAAATAGAATTAGCTATAGAAGTTGATTTTTCACATTCTAATGAATAAAATGAAAGAAGCTTTGTACATTCACCTACATTTTTTTTAAAATACCGTACTAAAAATGAAAATGTTTTAATATTTCCTTTATTTGAGGCGTCAGTTGCTATAGAAAATGGTCGATTATCTTTAAGATAGTCTAAAACTTGTTCTATACTAGGTATATGGTGCTAAAACATTACTTACAATTTTGTTGGCCTTTTTTCTACAACATCGATATTTTTGAGTTAATTTTGAATCAGGAAATAATGAATGAAATAATGTTCCAGCACATTCGGCCGAGTTATAACTATATACGTGTTTAACAATATGGTAAATGAAAGCGGTTTCAGCAGCAGATACTTGATCTTCATCAGTGGATAAAGGAATGTATGAAGTTATTGTAGAAATACGTTTTGATTGATTTTTTACAAATTGGGAGTGTTTTATTGTTATTTCATGCTTTTTTAAATCAATTTCACCTCCATGCGATATGGAAATATTACAACAACAAAATTTACAATGGGCTTGATATTCATTTTGGGCAGACATTATCCATACATAATTTTTAAGCCAAGTATTATTAAATTTCACTAACCTTTTGAATTTTTTCTTAGGTGGTGACATATTTTTAATTACATTGTTGTCATCACAGCTACATTCAGAAATTTTTTCACCTATAGGCTAACGGCTATACAGGGTGATTTTTTTATCAAACAACACTCATTATTTCAAAAGGTATAGATTTTTTTTCATTTTTTTTGTTTTCATAGTTTTAGATACATGATTTTCTACAACTGTATAAAATTTTAATTTTTTCGCTCTTATATTTAATAGTAAAATAACTATCAACTTTTGATTTTAAAATGGCAACCTATATTAATAATTGCATAAATTAATAAAGCCATTTTTTTCATTCATCAAATTTCACGTTAACATTTTTAACTTTCATTAATCCGTCGGCGAGTTATAGCTGCTCAAAGTTGGTTGGTTTTAGAAAGTTTTTAGGTGTTATACATCAGTACTAATTAGTCAGAATTGGGATTTTTATTTGTTAAGTCCAGTAACTATAATAGTAATGAATTCGATATCAACGATACATGGTGTAGCGGAGAGTGGTGATAATATTAAATTTGTACCTGTTATTACTTATTACCTACCTGTTTTATTGTCAATTGTCATATAATTATAATATTAATTGGACTAATATTACTACTATAAATACTATTATTCGCTTATCGCTTTCGATTACCGGCTCCAACGATGATGCATAATACGTCATTCTAATAATAGATACCGATTAGTGATTATGAAAAGCCAAAAGTTATGAATACCCTTGTATTCTGTAACTCCGCCCCACCTATAACATTAAATTATTTAAATTTATGAAGCAAAATAATAATCTTGCGTTCTGTATAATCACAAAACAATAATTCCAATACCATAGACCTTATACTTATTACCTAGTATAAGGTTTATTATTACCTATATTAATATGTACATATCCGAGATCGCAACTGGCAAGCTATCATCCAGATTTCAGTTATATAATGTTTCATTATTACACGATACCTCGTGACAACTTACTGAAAAATGAAAACTTTACTTTTACAGTAAAAGTTTTACTAACGTCTGACCGTACGCCATATTGTACTATGTAGTATGACTATTGTGGTAATCTTGTGAAGCATAGAACATCAGACATCAACATTATAATAAAATAACATGACATAACAGTCAATATTACATTATATTTATATTATTTATATTATAATAATATGTCAAAATGTGTTGTTTATATTATATTTTATTTTGTTTATTAATTTAATTAAACATAGAAGTACTTATTTAAATTAAGATTACGCGTGTGAATTTGATACTTGGAAAGGCCTATTAAATATTGGTAAGTATTGCTTATTTTGTAGTTATATGTATGGTGACCAGATATAAAAATTAAATCTTAGCTTCTCCTCTGTCGTAATTGCCAATGCATACACCCTTTTTGCCCATATAGACCATAGGTCATCTCCTTCTACAAAAATTGTATTTTTTAAAATTATTATTATTACCTAGGTAGGTACTAAAAAACTAATTATTTAAAATTATTATGTCAACTCGTTAGATGTGTGTCTTTATGATAACAATTCTATGAAATTTAAGTAAACTTAAAATAAAGTACCTATAAATATTTTAGTTATTTTTTTGAAGGTAAAATACCAAGTGGAAAATTTGAATAAATTAATACAAAACTTTGTTAAAATATAGGAAACATTAACAAATTAAATTAACTATGCTAACAACCAATTAGATTGCATTAGCTCGAACTATAAAATATAAATTAATACTAAATTATAAAAATCATAAACGTGTAGTACCTAATAATATTTTCAAAAAAATATTGCAATTTAATATACTTAACACTATTTTTAATGACACTAGGACTTGCATAAAAAAAGAGTACTATCCTATGAAAAATAGTAATTCTGGTCACCATATTGTTATATGTAAAAACTATTATAAATAATTCTTGTTATAATTATTTATAAACATTTTGATTTCAGTTAATACATCAGCTCTATACAATATTTGTTGCAATTGATATGGATTATTGACTTGTTAATTATTCCAGTCAATATGGTTAATATTTTGATAATACAATCCAGTAGGACTTTAAAATTGATAGTTGCTCTATAGCCAATGCTATTTTAGAAAATCTATAGCATACCTACTAAAATTCTTAATAATGATATTCTAAGATTTTCTGTACCTATTCACAAAAAATATCCAGATGATTTGAATGATACATATTAAAACAATATTCCAATTTACAACTGGAAACAATAAAAATAAAAATATTGGTTTCTATATTGGATTTTAGTATTTCAATATGCAACAAAATAAAAAATATGGTTTTATACTTAGTACCTACATATTTCAAGTGAAATATAATTCAAGTAATTAGGTTTTTATTGTATTTTTTTAGATACCTTATCAACTAAATTTGAAAGAAGTGTAAACAATTGAATCCAACCAACATTCCAAACATTCCAGAGGAAAACTATTACCAACCATTTTATATGTAATAGGTATATAAAACTAAAAATTGTAAATGAAAAAAATGTATTGTAATTTGTATGACATTCCATACTTAAATTTAAATAAGGTTACAACATCAATCATTTAAATTTTAATCCTAAAAGATAATTCTGAGATACTATAGCTTGCTGGTGCATTGATGAGTAAAAATAGAAATTTAGGTATTGTAAAATAAAATAAGTAAATATTCTAGTATAAATCAAATAAATAATTTAAAAAAAAATCTTTTGGTATCTAAAATCTATGATAAATTATTATATTTAGATTGCTACTAAGTATTTGTTTTTATGATGCTTGATGAATTTCAATATAAAGTATTAAAAGAACATATAATGTATTTTAATTTTAAATTGTATTGTTTTACTCAGTGAGATGCCAAATACTGACATTGGATATTTTGTAAAGGCTGATACAGACTAGAGAAATGGGGGGAGGCAAGATATTTATTAAGTTAAATAATAAAAAAAAAAAATGTTGTCTATTAGCAGCTATGCATTGCCCCCTATGCCCTAAGCTTCTATCTGCGTTTTGGTAAATGATGGTGTTGTAGCCTGTTTATTGTTAAATATTAGAAATAGTTTATATTAAAGTAATAAATTAAAATATTAACATTTTTTTTTTAGTAAGTAATTACATACCTGCATATAATACATTTTTGATATGCACAAATTAGTTCATATTCTACAATAATTTTTTCATAAAATCCAGGCCCTTCATGAATTTATAATTTATGTTAATATTATTAGGGCCACTTTTAAATTTTACTATTGTTTTAGGTCTGGGGTTATTGGAGAATTGTTTTTAATTTCTTGAATACATAAATCATTAATCATATTTTATCCCTTTCAGCACTGACCTACATTTTTGTGTAGACAGGGGCGTGCCTAGAAATTTTTTTCGGGGGGAGGGTTCAATATTTTTACTAACACGTACCTATTTTAAGTGTATAAGTGTATTTATTTTACTAGATAATAGATATTAATTGGCCATATATACAATATTCAAACAACATACATATGTCAGATCGAGTCATATTATTCAATAGTAATATTAAAAAAAATAATAATCATACATAATAATTTATAATACATTAAAATACATTTTAAATAATTTTTCGATATATATATATATATAATTAGTTATTAGATAATATAAAAAAAAAAATCATAGAACGAATCCTTGTCTTCGAGGTATTAAAGCGAACCTTCTCACCACTTCATTAGGACCAACGTTAATTTCTTTTTGAATTGAAAGAAGAGCTAACCCAGTTAACCGATCTTCGCCAGTTGTGTTGCGCAGATATGTTTTGAGACGCCGTAAAGTAGAAAAGGTCCTTTCTGCAGTTGCCGTAGACACGGGTAAAGTTGCTAATATTTCCAACAGTTTTCTTATATTTGGGAAAAATCTTTCATCAAATTCTAATAAAAACTCTACTGCATTTGAAGGTTTTTTTTCAATGTTATCTTTTAACCATTTTAATTTCCATGTGGAGAATTCTTCATTAAATACTGTAGAATCTGGCAATAAACTTTCATAAAAGATTATAGTATCTTTTGATAGATCTAGTGAATTTACATTAATACAACTTGGAATTAATTTTTCTAAGTCGGTTATTATTTGTTTATGTTTTATAAAACGGTCTGATAAATGAACAATGGTATGGTCTAAAAATGAATTAAATATTGTGCGTCAGGCGATTGTGAAGGAGTATTATCCCGGTTTGTTTGTTTTTTTACGCAGCGAGGAATTGTCACTTCACTATCTACATCAATAAGTATTTGATTACATTTATCATATATTAATTAAAATTGGAATCACTGTTTTCACGAAGGTTACTAAGAGCATCAATTATATTTTGAACATGATCACATGCAGCAGTTAAATCGGAATTCACAGTCAGTAAGTTATAACATAGTGGTAATGTATAAGCAAATACTTTTTCTATTATGCTTAAAGTAATAAAAAATTGGCCATTTAATATTACTGAAAGGAGTTGATAAGCTTTATTGGAAGTTTCGGTATTAATTGATTTTTGGAGATCTTCTAACGCATGAATTATTGGAATGTACATTTCTTTAAAGCGATTAATAGCATCGTGTCTTAATATCCATCTCGTTTCACACATCGATAATAGCACTGTATGTCTACTACTTGGAAAATGATTAATCACATGATTTTTTAAAACATCAGTGCGTTGAGCTGATCCTCGAAAAAAATTACAAACTGACGATACACTACCCATAGTATTTCTGACAACAGTTATCTTATAAGCATCATTGATTGCGAGATTAAAAGAATGCGCACTGCAATGAACAAATAATGCCTTCGGATATTTTTTACGTATTACAGCTTGAGCACCATTCAAATGATCACTCATAGAAGCCGCGCCATCATAACCCTGGCCAATTAAAAAGTCTAAGTTAATACCAGCCGATTGTAAATTTTCAATTATAGTTGTCGCTAAACCTTGGCCACTTAAATCAGAAACAACTACAAACTTTAAAAAATCTTCCCGGATTAAAGGGTACGTCAAATCAGGATCAATGTAACGGATACATAGAGACATTTGTTCTTGTTGAGAGATGTCAGTAGTTTCATCTGCCATAATTGAAAATATCTTTTGTCAGGAACACCGATTTTCTATTGCAAACGAACCAGACAAGTTAGAAATAATGTGTAAATTTCAAAAATTAAGTATTTATTTTTAGAAAAGGAAACAGTTTGAGAAATAAAAAATAATAAATTATTTGATCATATTTTTAAGGTTTCAAGGTTTTGATTTTCTGCAAAACGTGTTATTTCCGGAAATGATACGTTTTGAAAAAAATATGGTTTTATTCCGTTTTGTAAAATTTTTTTTCAAAACGTATTATTTCCATTATTTTATAATATTGTATAGATTTTAGAAAAATATTACATTATTTTTTTCTATACTTTGAGTTTCTAGCCAGGTGTACAGATCTACATTTTCAGCAGTTTGATGATCCGAATTAGACACAAATGTCAAATTGTAAAGCCAAGCTTGTCTGCTGTAAAATGTATCGGTTACTGAAAGTTTGGGAAGAGCTTGGTTTTGCATCATATCAAAACTGCATATAATTTCACTCTCATTTTTCTCATACATCAATTTAAAAAAAAATTTGGATAATCCTTGGTGAGTTTTGAGTTCCAGTTTCATTTCATTTTTAAGATGTTTATCGTTTTCTACAGATATCTTGGAAATTTTTTCCGTACAGAAACTACATACATCTTGTCTTGGGTGCCCAAATGATATATTAAATTTATTTGTAAATATGTTATAGTATTTACTGAATGACGCTACTGGTAAATTATTTGATTTTCTTTCAGCTTGCCACTTTGACCACATTAAAGTTACGTTTAATTCAGGAGGCAAGTAACTTCTACCAGTATCTTTTCTAGTATGGTGGCTTTTTCTACATCTAAATGTTTCAATATGATTTACAATAGACTCTGATATTTCTAATGTATTTGGAGTGATACGACAACTTCTTCTTTTTTCAACAGGAGATACTTGGGTATCAAAAAAATGCCTACCCAAGATATGTATTCGCCTTTTAGTTATATTGGTTACTGAAACAAATGCATCTAGGCATACAGGAACACGTTCACTTTCTGATGTTGGTATAAAATATTTATAAACAGCTCTTGTTGTTCGATTTGAGAATATCTTTTTACGATTTGTGCGTTTAGCTTTATCAATAGATATGAAACTTAAAATAAATTTATCCTGTTCAATTTTTGATTGAATGTCACTTAATTTTTTATTAAAGATTTTACAATCATTATAAGTTAATTTGCTTTTTAGCATGCAAATTGTATTTGAGACAGAATTTTCAATATTATGCTTACATTTTATTTCAAATTGAGTAGAAATCATGTTTTTAATATTTTTATTCTTTTGACGTATATTGATTTTTTTTCTTGATCTTCCCCCTTGAGTTGGTTTAGCAACTTCACAGTATTCAAGATTTACACTGGATTCATCAGAATTTGTTAATGTATCAATGTTTACCTCATTACCAGTAGCTCTTATTCTAGGAAAAGAATTACCTGGGGGACCACTATAACAGCAGGTATTTCATCTTGGCAAACAGTGTCCAGTTGTTCAATTCCATCTATCATTTCAAATTCCATATCTTTCAATACAGTCATGCTTAAAATATTATCAACCTGCTAAAAAAAGTTTAAATAAAACACAAAATAAAATAATGTGGATAGCAGGTCATAGAGGAAAAGAATCATTTTAAAATCAATACATCATCTGCTCTGATCAAAATATTGTATATAAAAAAAAAATAAATGAACATTTTAACTTTAAACAGTAAAAATAAATATGTACTTCAATATTATCAGAATTCCATTCGCCTGAATTATTTGGTAAATCTATGTTGTTGTTTTGTTTATATGTTACATACATTGAACATGCTTCATTTGCCATAGTATTCTAAAAATTAAAAAAAAAATATGTGCATCATAATAGTTAAATACTTTAATAATATTATAATCACTTCATTGCCAATATTGCTGTATTCAGAAATTATTGATTTATTTGAATTTTCAGTTAAAATATTTTTTTTAGATAGTGTCTGGAGTTCTGTAGTAGTCCACAACTCTTTCACAATATTACTCTAAATAAATAATAATGTTGTTAAAACATAATATTTTATTTAATGATAAATTACCTATATAGGTAGAAATTATTATTATTTCATGTAAAAAAAAATCAATATACATTTTTATAATATTAAGGATTTAATATTGATAGATATGTCATAGTCATATCAGGCATTTTACTAAATGTCTAGGCAAATAGTCAAGAATTTAATTTTTATGCAATTTCACTATCCACTTAAACATTTAGTAAAATGCCTATCTCAAGTCAGAAAAATAATAAAAAGAAAACATTTTATGTTATTTTAAAAAATGTTATATTTTCTGTTGATTATTTAAGTGTGATAGACGATAGACGAATATTCTTATTAAACAAAAATAAAAGTTCCATTGTTTTTACCTTGGAAAATTAACCTTTTTTTTTAATAGAAAATATACTTGGTTAAACTTTTAAAATAATACAAAATGATTAATTTTTATAATTTGACTGACTTGGAATAAGCATTTAGTTAAATGTATATGTTAACTATTTTTATTTTCTACTTTTCTAATGGAAGTAGATTGAAAAGTTGAAAACTAATAGAAAAAAAATTTAATTAGCAGTTTAGTAGGTGATATTGAGAACATATTTTATATTATTTTAGGTCAAAGATAATCGAACGTTGTGACTTAATAAATTTGCAAATTTGTACTTACTGTGTTATTTGTTGCTTTATCCGCCATAAGCTTGGCTCGCTTTGATTGCAACATATCTTCTAATTGTTCTAACTTCTAATATTATTTTTACAACTTAGGAGTTAGTAATATACTAATATTCAATTTAATTAACATAATTAATAATTATTACACTTTCAAGTATAAATTTTAAGTTTTTGTCAAGGAAATATGGGATTGTGAATATTAAAACGATAACACAGCTTTTAGTATTATCATAAAGATGCCAAGAGCAGCTATCATGAAGTTTGGCGGGAAATTACAATCATTTAGTTATAGATAGGCTTATCATATAATTTTTTTTTTTTTTACTTGCATATTATTTTTCTATTTATAATTGTTGGTTTTGTACTAAACCACATCATATTTTAATGCAAATTAATAAAATAATTTTAATTTTAAAGGAGTCAACGATTCTGGCACTAGCGCCTTTTGAATTAAATGTAGTTTAATTGCTATATTAATAACATGTGTAATAACACGTTTTGATGTAAAACGGAAATAACACGTTATGACTAAAATTATGGATATACTACGTTTTGGAAAAAAATGAGAAGTATGTCCTATGATTTAGTACAGGAAATAGCACGTTTTTGAGGAAAGTGTACATAGTACGTTTTAGAAAAAAAAGCAATTGGAAATATTATGTTTTGAAAAAAAAGTAATAGTTTAAGCATGATTTCAGCTGGGAAATAGTACGTTTTGACAAAAAATAACGGTTTTAATCGATTTCTCGCCATTTTTTCAATATGAATTGATGTATAGCTCGATTTTTTTAAAAATGGAGATAACAAGTTTTGCATAGAAACACCTCATTTATAGATAAATCTATTATAAATTTACTTGGATTGGTTAAGTAGGTACCTATAAAAATATTTTAACACTTGTGAACAATAATAAATTGTTTTTACAAATAATAAATAAATACTTGATTATTAATTTTTAGATTTCCAAAAGATTTAGAACGCCAAAAATTATAGGCACTAAAGTATAGAAAAGGAGATAAATGGAATCCGAGTTTGGCCTATATTTGTTCTGAACACTTTAGTACGGTTGATTATGTTCGTGATTTAAAAGCAGAACTCCTAGGTAATTAGTAAATGCTAAACTAACCAAGATGCTAATAATTTTTACTTAAATTGTAGCAAAATATACTATCTTATTTTAAATCAAATAAAATTATTATTATATTTTAAAGGATATACTCCTAAAGTGCGGTTACTGAATCCTGATGCGATTCCATCTATTAATTTGCCAGCAGATCACAACCAAATCAAAGAAGTCTCTCAATCAACGTTACATCGTCGACAGAGAATGGAATCAAGATCAAAAAAACAGATAAATAATATAATTTATTATAATAAAATGTGCAAATATCTTTCAAACTACAAACTAGTAATAAAATAAATGTAAGTTATTTCTTTTCCTTCAATTCATGTTTTGAAAAACAGACAGGCCAATAAACAATCAATGATACAAATAAAGTATCAACATATTATGTAGTAATTATTGGTATTATTAGTTTGTTTATTATTATTTTTTCATTATTTCATAGTATCTAACAATATATTAATTTTTTAATTATAGGATCATGATAATATCATCATTACATTTTTGAATTCAAGTGCATCAACAACAATAAATAATGAAGAATCCACACTGCATATAAATACACCCTGTTTACCTGACTATGAACAATTATATAATAAACTCCTTAATGAACATACAGAATTACAAAAAAAAGTGTAGCTTGCAGAATGAAAAACTATTATCTTTTAAACAATCTGATACTAAATTAAAGCAAATAAACGAATCACTCAGATTAGGTATAAGACTTTTAGAAAAACAGTTAAGGACAACTAACTCACTTATAAAGCAATCAAAACAAATACAACTACTTTTAAAAAATAAAAATCAGACAGTTGAAATTAAAGCTAAAAAATATTTGTTATCAATATTTTCTCAAAATCAACTAGACTTGATAATGAAAAAAAAAAAAAGTGCATTGGTCGAGGGACGAAATTTCAAAAGCTTTTACTTTGAGGTACTTCAGTAAACGAGCATATGTTTACATGAGAGACGAATTGCATTATCCATTGCCAGGTAAATTATATTTATTTTCATTATATAAGGCTTTTATAAGAAAAAATACTTGTTTTCTAATTTTCTCTTTTTTGAAATATGTTATAGGTTTATCCTCTCTTCAAATGTGGGCTAAAAACATAGATATGCGATGTTGTTTCTTAGATGATGTATTGAAAATAATGCAACTTAATGGTGAAACAATGAATAATTATGAAAAACTTACGGTTTTGTTATTTGATGAAGTGAAGGTTGAAAGTACCTTAGAGTATGATGTGCTTTGGGATGAAGAAGTTGGCTCCCACAATCAAATGCAAGTGGTCATGGCTCGGGGTCTTGCTTCACAGTGGAAACAGCCAATATTTATTGATTTCGATAAGAAAATGACCAAAGAAATTCTTTTTAGTGTTATTGAAAGGCTGGATAATATTGTCTTTAAAGTAGTATGCTGTGTAAGTGACTGTGAAGGTGGCAACATTGGTACGTGGAAAACATTGAATATCAATTATGAATATCCTAAATTTTCTATTCCTAATGGCCCAGAGGTTGTTTATATTCCTGATGCACCTCATATTCTTAAATTAATCCGAAATTGGTTTTTAGATACTGGGTTACAATCTAAAGGCCAAATTATTAATAAAAAATCGTTGGAGACACTGGTCAGCAAAACATCAATGGAAGTTAGTGTTTGTTATAAATTAACTGCTGATCATTTAACCTGTGAAGGACCTCAGCGTCAAAAGGTTAAATTAGCCTCACAATTGTTATCGCATACTACTGCATCAGCACTTCTTCACTTTAAACCTATTGAAAATAAAAAATTAAATAATGACACAGCTAATTTTATCGAATTAGTTAATAATTGGTTCGATTTGACTAATGTGTCTCATCCTAATAACCAATGCACCCCTTATAAAGCACCACTTGGATTATTTTTAGAAGAACAAGTTTCACTTCTTGACCAAGTTTATGAAACCTTTTTATTAATGCGGTGCAATGGTAAAAATGGTCTACAACTTTTCCAAAAAGCTCTTCTGATGAATGTCAATGGATTAAAACAACTTTCAAAAATTATTCAAGAAAATGGATTAAAGTACCTTCTAACATCAACAGTCAACCAAGATGCACTAGAAAATTTATTTTCCCAGCTCTGAACTAGAGGTGGACTAAATGATCATCCGTCTCCTTTAAATGCTTTGTATAGACTACGGATGATCATTTTAGGAAAAACCCCTGGTGTTGTTTTTTCTCAAACAAATACTATGGATAGCAATAATGAAGAGTTCATGGTATCCAAAACGTTGAAACAAATTGGTTTGAAAATAAGTAATTCCCATGAATATTCAACAGGCAGTGGCAGCAGTACAGAAACGGTTGTAAGTGATAATGAAATATTGGACGACACTTCTGATGGTAGTAAAGAAATGGCTCAAGATGCGGTCGAATATTTGGCTGGTTGGGTAGCTAGAAAATATAGAATACTATTTCCTGAACTAGGCTCAACAACAACAGAAATTAACAAAAATCAAAGTATCCATGGTCATGATTACGGAATACCATCATGGATTAGTCATTTGTCATATGGAGACTTAAGAATACCAAGTAATGACTTTTTAAAATATATTACAAGAATTGAATGGCTATTTAAAAAAATAACCAAACAAGAAATACCAAAAGGTTCTGGTGTTATAAGACGTTTGACAAATAAAATTTTCAAAAGAATGGAAATGCCATTAAAATATTTACCTGTTGTTCGAACATATATAAAACAAAGATTACTAATTAGGATGAAATACTCCTATCAACATGCCATTAAACTCTGCAATAAAAGAAAAGCCAAAGCTCAGTTACAAAAACTTCAAAAACTAAAAAGATTAATGACTTAATAATAATTCTGTAAAAATGAAAATAACATAAAGTGTACCTATTTATTTTTTATTATTATTATAATATTTATTTCTTTAATGTATATATTTTTTAAATTTTAAATTATGTAATTATGTACATGTATTTAATGTAACATCAAGTTTGTTTTAAATAAGATTAAATGCATTTATTTCAAAATTGAATATGAATTTGTGAATATATGTAATATGTGAATTTAATGTGTAATTACTTAGTATTAATAACTTAAAATGTATTTTAATAACATAACTAGTTATATTATCTAGATTAAGAAGTATCTATACGAAATAAAGAATTAGATATTAATAATTGTCTTATAAAACTGATTAAATTGTAATTTAATAAAAGCAATACATAAAATAGGTTATCATTATTGTAAAACCAACAGATCCATCATTCCACTTAGAGTCTTAAATAACTAAATATTATAGGTATGTAGATGATATTATATTTAAATAAACATTTGGACAGTTTTTATTTTCATTCATAATTAGCAGGGATTCATTGCATTGCACATTAAACATGATTAAAAGTGCTTAAATATGTACTTATAAACCATTAAAATATGCGTGAAAAATTAAAAATAAGCATTTAATTTTTAAAAAATGTATATAAAGTTAAGTGAACTATTTGACATTTACAATAACTTATTTTCAACTTTTTTTTTTATAAATACCAAGGCACTGCGCTTTTTTAAAGTTGCATTTAAATACTTTTTAATTAAAAATTAGAATTCTGTTAAAAAAAAAAATGTTAATGCATTTGTCAAATAGTCCTGATTCATTCTGTAGGTATATGCATGTTTACTCGTATTTATTTAGAATTTAAAATGATAATTACGAAAAAAATGTTTCTTTGTATTTTGAGTTGAACAGCTGAACCGATTGTGACGAAATTTGGTACCTTCTAGATATATTAGACCTATGGGTAGAAGATAGGCTAAGTTAAAAAATGATAGAACCAACCCCGTGAGATGCTTAAACAGACATTTTGAGATTTATGATGGAAATTATAGTTTATAGATATTTGCTATTAGTTTCAATAATTATAATGTAGTAATAATATATATGGTTACAATGGTTTCTCATTCACAAAAATTTGTGAATTAACCGGGTCAAAAATTTAGCAACAACAAAGCGTTGCCGGTTCAGCTAGTTTAAAATAAAAATATCTAATAACTATTCAAAGAATAGTCCCGAACCCTGAAATATAATTAATTTTTAAGAGAATAAATGTAAATACAAATATACAATTATATTTTAAGTGGTGTATGAACATTTTTTCATTATTATATCTATATCTATATCTATACTACTATATAAAATAGAAACCCCTTTTTTGTATGTACGCGCATAACTCAACAATGCCTGGACCGATTTCGCTCATTCTTTTTTTGTTTGGGTCGTAATTGCCAGGAGAAGGTTCTTACGGACGAAAAATTTGAGAAAACTATCGGGTTAGAGAAATATGACGCGGTGGTGATGAAATTACAGAAGCGCCATCTATCCAGCAAATAGTCAACTAAATTATTTTTGGTAGTCAATGGCAACCATTTAAATTAAATAAATCATTTATTTAAAATGTTTTTAAAAATACATGCAAATAGACATACAAACTTAAATCGTTTCATAGTAAAAAAAGAAATTAAAAATCTATATATATAAAAATGGAGACAAAAATGTATAACATTTCATCAATTGAGAACGGCTGGATCGATTTCGCTCATTCTTATTTTATTTGGGTCGTAATTTCCAGGTTCTTATGTAAGAAAAAGTTAAGAAAATTGCACGGAAAATTAATAAAAATACAATGAAAAATAAAAAATATCGATGACTACTATTACTATTATTATTTTATTTTCGGTAACCATGGTAACAATTTTTTTGTTATTATTATTTATTTTCCCCATTTTTGTAACATTTTTCACTGATGATTCGCTCCTATTGGTCGCAAGAGAAGGTGCTCATGTAGTACAATTTTAGGAAAATCCACCAGAAAACTTCGGAATCTGGATGTAAAAAAAACAACAACTATCACTGCAGTCCAGCAAGAAAATAAACTATATTAAGGTCACTATTGATTATGATTGAACATAATAATTATAGACCTGTTGTTATATTTTGTTAAAACCATAACAACAAAAATAAGAATTAGAAAAATAAGTCAATGTCTACAGTAAATTTCAAATTCACAGCAATAAACTAACATAACAAGTTATACCAAGTTTTATTGTTTTACCAACAGGCAACAATATAAAAACCACGAGATGACACATTATTGTATTTTACCCACCGTAGTAAAATAAAAAAATGATATAACTTTGAAACTTAAGTGTTAGAAATTATAAGCTTACGTACACATCTCGCGGGGTCCGCAATCCACCATGTGTGGATTGCCTACATGATAATATACTGCTCCAATAATCATAAGAGAGTCTCATGGCAACGGCAAGCAGAATGACTATAATATTATGACTTGAGTAACTTACTGACTAATAAACGTAGAGCCTGAACAATGATAGATCGATGCTTACAATTTACACGGTACATTCGTAAAATCGTACCACAAATTTAGTGTGCAATAAGAAAACATTTTACAAAATTCGCATATTAAAGTGGTGGTTTTAAAAGATTTTTGAGAATCAAAACGGTCAATGAAAATATCTAAGTTTTGAACACCGTTAAACCGAATATTAAATTACAAATTAATCAAAATTCGAATCATATTATATAGAATTGGCATTTTTAACGGGCAACGAAGTGCACAAAGTCATGGGTCAACATAACAATATCTTCGCCTCGGGACGCATTTCTTCAAGGGCTAACAACTGGACAAAAAGAACCGTCAGGGAAGGGCAAACGGTTAATTGTGTTACACATCGGGTCGTCTGACGGTTTCGTTCCTGGAGGCCTGCTATGTTTTGAATCAAAGAAAAACACGTCGGACTATCATGATGAGATGAATGGGGACACGTTTTACGACTGATTCATTAAAATCCTACCATCTCTAAAAGAAAACGCCGTAATAGTAATGGACAATGCCTCATACCATTCTGTAAAAAAAAATCGATTTCCGACCATGGCTTGGAATAAACAAGAGATTAAAGATTGGTTAGAAAATGAAGGTCATATAGCTCAGCCAGAATTACTTAAATCCCAACTTTTAGAACTCGCTAACCAGTTTAAACCGCTGAGTGACACATATGTGATTGATGAAATAGCGAAAGAAAATAATAAAATAGTCTTACGGTTGCCTCCTTACCACTGTGAGCTTAATCCTATCGAGCTCACGTGGTCTTGGATAAAACATTATGTACGTATGCACAATACGACATTTAAATTGCAAGATGTACATAATTTATTAAAAGATGCTGTGGAACACGTCACGAGCGAAATGTGGACAAATTTTATTGGCCACGTAATCAAAGAAGAGGACAAATTTTTGAGAGTTGATCATCTGTCTGACGAAGTTTTTGACGCGGAAACAGGAGAACATACACTAACAATTACAGGCGACACCACTTCAGATTCCGACGACGAAAACATTTAAATTATTTATTTATGTATATTTTCTATTTTAAATTAAGTGTGACAAATATTTTATGGTAGTCTCCTTATATAATAAAGCGTGAAGCGGTTCGTCTTTCCGCCGGCGCCGCGCCACCCGTATTATAGACAATTACCAATCACAAAATTCCGTTCCGCCGAGCCATTTTCGAAAACGTCGTCCGCCGCCGCCGCTCCGTTTCGATACGTTTTTTTCTACCTTTTTTCCGTTTCTCGACCTTTTCCCGCCTTAAATACGTTACGTATATTATTATTGTAGCTCGACAGTGAACGTCTTTAAAACGTTCTCGACAGCGATAATAATATTATCTTAATGCTGTTGTCTCATGTATTGGTCTATAACGACGCGCGCTCTTGTGAGCTCGGAGCGGGTTTACGCGTAAAATATATTACTGTTCATCGTACCCGTGCGTAATATAATACGGAGACTCGATATTTGATCGTACGCGTATTTTAAACACGGAGATTCTCATGCACGCGTTTCGGTTTCCGCGACATAAACGTTATTGGTCTTGACGACGGGCGTTTGTGTTTGATTTTCGAACCGCGAGAGGTACGTCGGAATAGCGCGCGCGTCTGTTAAATAGTCGTCGTACGTACGATAACGACGGCGATTCTTCTTTTACGATCGTTAAGGACGGAGACTGCGAATCGATGCGATTAATGCGGTGTTCTCTGCGGTTCGGAAATGGCTTAAGAGCTCGACGTTCGACTCGGTTTCCTATCTCAAACTGTAGTCGATAGGTTTAGGCTTTAGGTCCCCGTGCTAGGGTAATCAGGTTCGAATCCCGCTCCGGCGGTTACGTCGTCGATCCGACGGCGGCGCTTTAAAACGCACGGCTCTTGATTTTTTGCATTTTTTTCCGATTTTTTTTTTTTCGTTTTTTCGTTTGATTGTCGAGAGTTAAAGCTCTAATATATTATGCATACCTACGTATATTACTGGAATATTATATATTTATTTTATAGTTTCCCATATATTTACTACCTATACGCTATTTATATATTGATGTATATTTATTATTTTTTGAACTCGGCAATATTGTACACATGGGTAATTATATATTTTAGGCGGATTGGTTATTCGATACCGATTTTCGACGTGTTTTTCGTGTTTGTATTATATACGTACAGGTTTATCTCGAGTTTTTGCACACCGATGAAATGCAATTGTTATTAAACATTAAAAAAAAAAAAGAGATTTCGATTTTATTTTTACGTGGCGTTTATATAATATATATTGTCATCTTCGCAGTCCGATATTAATTGGACGTCAACGGCGGCCCTGTTAGATTTAATCTTTGGGTATAGTAATACTATCTTATCGTCGATAAGATTTCGATTTGACGAATTGTAAATCTATTTATTGTTGGTAAATTCGTTATACTCAATACAAAATTAGTATTTATTAATTATTAGTGTAGGTAACCATCATTACTATACGCCTTCACTTCCACAGTAGAAAACCAATACCTCATTGAACCCCTTAAATACATATATTATGTATTAGAACACCGATAACATAGACACGGAAAATACGTATAATAATAAGATGCAATTGCACAATATACAACATCTGTCATCTAAGCACCATGTTTTTTTTGTACTACTGTTTTTTTTTAGCTTATATATTATGAGACGTTATGCTTAAAATGCTGGTTTAATGTAAACCAGTTATTTGAACATTATACATACTCATTCATATTTACACTTACAAAGCATTATTGCTTTTAAATTGGTTCTGAATAAACCAATACATTTATTACAATAAATTGTCTAATTTTTATTTAACAACTTATTATATTTCATTAATGCTGAGCTATAAATTATAATTATCAAAAGATTATTTTCTTTTGTTGTTAATATTCTTTATTTTATTTATCTTTCCTTCACATATATTAATAATACTGACTATATAACGAATACACGACACTGGTCAATTATGTAAAATATTGGTACAATAAAGGATTTCAAAGATGGGTTAAATATTTACCTACCCTGTTTTTATATTTATCACGTGTGATATAAACCTTATGTATTCTTAAAATTTCAAAACAATTTTTAAATTACAATTGAAAAAAGCGGGCAAGTGGGTACCGTTCTGCTGTACATTATGGGGTGGGGTTGACCTCGGACTAGGGTAGGTTAAATTTGAATGCAATGATAGGTATCATTGTATACGAAAAACGATTCTGAACGAAGATGATTTGTCAGTCTAGAATATATTATATTTAAATATTGTCATATATTTTATTTTTCAATTAGGACGCATTTGCATTTGGCATGGTTAATCAATTTTTCCAAAAACATTGCATGTAGGTAGTTATCATAATTCACATAGATAATATCTATGATAATTCATAATACCTTATTTTATCATAGATATACCTGGTATACCATATAATCACATATAATATTGTACACAGCCAAGGTTTATAGATTATAATCTATAAACCTTGCAGCTGCTGGTATAGATAATAAACTTTATCTATATCTGTGATATTTTATGTTTTGTTTATATTCCGTATATTGACATTGTTGGTTGATTACGGTTTTTAAAATTGTATTTCTATTATGAATTAACCATATTGTATTAATTGTAATCGTTTTAAATTAATATGATTCTACGTCGTGTTGATTCCTTGTGTAACAATTACATATTAACATCAGGACGAGCTATTTCCTAAGATTTCATTAATGTAAGTTTAATAAGTACCTATCACATTAAATTACTTAATTTACTTATAATCATGTATTTTGTTTATTGTTTAGATATTACTAATGGCTGAATTGTATCATCAAATGTGCATATTATTATAGTGTAACCAAGCTCAGCTGATGTTATACTCAGTAGTCAGTGAACTGTAGTACAAATTGTTATTTGCCTTTCAACTGGTAGACTTTAGTATAGAGGTATTGCAAATAAATTTGACTAGATTACTATGGACTATTACAATATTAATAATTCAAATTAAATCATTTAATAAAGAATTTTTTTTTATATTTTATTATATTTCATAAAATTAACAGTGGATTAATACATTTGTTTAATTTTAAGTTCAGATAGATACAGAATGGTAAAAGTTTCGTATCACAGCACATTGTGTAATGATAAATTCTTTATAAGATTCATAGTTCTTAGTACATCAACAATATCAACTAATAAAAATGTTTGAACTGTTAAACCGAATGAAGGCCATTTAAAGATCATGTACTTTCAACCGTTAAAATGATTAAATATTTTGAATCTGTAAAAAATAACAAATTTAATGTAATAAATTAGTATTACCATATATAATAAGTGGCTTTTTAAATATTTACTTTTTACCTTAATGTATATATGTATTATAATATTCAATAAATTGTTAGTATTCGAGTTGTATCATAGTGAAATGTACAATGTAAAATAATATGAAGTATTATGAATAAATAAATTTAAATAAAATCTGATTATTTATTTTTAGTCACTGTAAATTATAATTATTTACTTGGCACTAAATTACAAAATATCATGTCCTAAACAATTTAAATTATGTATGGAAAATAACATCTTATTATACAGGCATAAGTCATCTAAATACTTAACAGTGGAAGATAGGATTTGCTGTAGAACTGATATTCTATAAGTTATTAAAATATGTTATGATCCTAGGCGAATACATAATAAATGTTGATAATCTTAAGACCGCACAATTAAAATTGTAGTTTGTATTTGGAGGATTGAATACAAACATACATAGTATAAGGTATTAAGGTCAGAAGTGAGGATAATAATATATAGTTCAATATTATTTAAATAAAAATAAAATCTAGGTTTCTGTTTATGTTAAAAAATAACAATTATTATAAGGTTAGTGCCCTCACACTTTTTATCCAGGCTTGGGACTGGCAACTTATACATATTATTGTACCTAAGTGAATAGTTGGCGGTTTACACGTTCCTTTTTTAATCCAATAACAGTCAGATTGTATACAGGTTAAGTTTATAATTTATTTTAGCTGTGTTATGTTTTTTTACCAATTGGAATATTTTTACAATCTTTTTAGAATGATAACATATACATCCTTGCTGTTGTTTGGTCATCTTTTTTCTGCAACTGTAGTGTCATTAGCGCAAACCCAATTGGAAGTTCCTTGTCTCAGGTATGCAATGTAATGGCCAGAGCTCGTGTTTTCTCCCATATGTAATATTGCAGCTTGAGTTTTGTATTGTGCTCCAGCAATTTCCAAAATAGAGGTGGGTACGCCACTAAGTTTTAAATCTGTTATCTTTTTGGGAACAAATTGACCATTTACAAATGTTGGAATAAATAGTTTTAGTTGAATTACTATATACTCATTTGCCACTATTATCTGATGTTTATCTTCAGAACTTCCGATGTTATTACAATTATTGCATTTGTAGTCATCTAATGTATTCCAAACATTTTGATTTGTTGAAAATAATGTTTGCAAAGTTGTGATCTGTGCTGTGGAATCTCAAAATGTAGAATCAAACTGTAGGTGCATTGTTGGCCGTTGTATGTTTACAAGTATTGCAACGAATGGTATATATAATTCTTGAAATCCAAATAAAGATTCAAATGTAGGTCTACTACGGTCCATAAGTGCTTCTAAAAATTCTATACAATCTTGTTGCTGTTACAGAGTATATAATTTTGTCTCGTTGTCCAAATATTCTCTGATTGTTCGAGTATCACATGATCCACTGTTACTTGTATATACGTGTAGGCTATGTTGAAGTGTTGGTCCGAGTTGATTATTGCGAATTTCATTTACAAGAGATTGACAATTAAAAAGAACCTATATGACAGAATTCGCATAACATGATACACCATCAGTGTTAGTAAAGCCACAAAATGTTCTACTTGATGTTATGTCAACTTTATTCTTAATACTTGATATTTTTATTGTTTTTGGATTTTTTGACACAGTTGCATTATCACTTATTGTTTCTAATAATGAATCTGACCTTATATTGCAATTTTCTGGAACTTTGAGAGTATTACTATTGACCTGAATAAATTGAATATCATTAATTATGATATTATAATCAACTATTTTGGTTGATTTAGTTTTAGTTTCTGGAACCAAAATAGTGTCACTATCAACCTGTATAACTCAATATCGTCCAAGTTATTATTATTCAGGACCTAGTTGATTTAATCGATTTTTTAGATTTTTCCATGGGAAATCCATCGATTGCAGGAACGTTTGGTTTAATAAAATTGTTTTTGACTTCTTCTGTACAATTTGGTCATCAACAGTCTCAGAATATTTTTCTATTTCCTTGAAAGTATCTATGTCCATAACCAGAATAGGTCTGTGATCACTTATGAGGGACTCGTACACCAAAGCTGCAATGTCAACATTTGTAATGACATTGTCAATGGTTGTTCCGTGATCTGTAGTAATACCGTCAACCAATATTTTGTAATTGAAATGTTTTAATATTTGAACTAGTTGTTTTGGCGGTTTGTTGAAGTTTACTTGAAATCACCAATAAGATAACATTGTTTTTGGTGGAAGCTACCGTTTCAATGAAATCACAAAGCTTCTGTACAGGAAAATTTGGCGATGAATATATCCCAATATAGGTAATATTTTCAATGATAACTTCAATTGCTTCTAAGTGTGTCTTTTTCTTTTGATCTTGAAGCAATGTTGTGCTGCAGATTATTTCTTTATGATTAATGGATTCTCCAACAAAACAAATTGAACCACTTATATTTGAAATATATACTTATATATGTATATGAAATGCTACAGATTGATATGTGGCACCTTGATTTTGTGTACCGTCAATGCCAAAGCTCCACTAAGGGCATTGCATTCTAGTAACTTTATGGTGCTCTGCATTACCGAGTTGAAATTCTAATTTATATTTCAATTGGTGTCCACTTGCCATATCATCTGTGTGTTTGCCTTCGGGTTTAAGTTTGTCTCTTATTTCTGTCTGGTTAGTGACCCCACCTCTGGCTCATCAAACTTGATCCAAACCCTTTTTGCAACTTCTTTACCTCCTGCAGTCAGTCCTTTGTTTATTTGCATGAGTTCTCCGATTGCACCATTCACTATGCCGTCTTCGTTGAAATGTTAGCTATCACCATGTATTTCTGTTTCTTTTAAAAATAATCTTAAAGCTAACCCATAGTCTTTTGTCTTGGCAGTTTCTTGGCAGATTCAATAGCCGATCGTTTCGCAGACGTATCAATGGCTTCGGATATGAAACTAACTTGATTCATAGAGTTAAGCACTCTCTTGTTCATTTCATCGACTTCGTTATTAGTAGCCCAACGATGCATTACTTGTGGTTGAAAAGTAATGTCTAGGTGGGTTATAAGATTTTGGAAATATTTTACATCAGCTTCCTCCAACTGTCTTCTGGCCAACTTTGTTAACATTATTGCAAATTGTTTGTCATCTTTTTGGCGCATTATTTCAGTCAACTCATAAAACTTGAATGTTTCCCAAATAGATTTAATCGATAACATTTCTACAGCACTTGGAAATTTAGACAATATTTCTTCAAAACTATCGTACAATGGTATTGCTAATACCGGTGCTAATTGAAAGAAATCGCCAAACACTATTACTTTTATGTCACCAAATGGTTTATTTATTCTTAATATAGACCTCAATCGCTGATCAATGTATCCCAGTGTTTTTATGCCAACCATGGAAATTTCATCAATTATCAAAAGTTTTACATTGGAAAACTGACAACGTAGTGTATTTGAAATATCTGAACTTAACTTTGGTAATAATCCGGCAAATTGATTCAATGGTAGTTTGAACGCGGAATAATGTGTTAATTCTTTTATTCCATATGCAGCTTTACCTGTTGGTGCTGTCAGCAATACGGGAGGAAGTGACAGATCATCTATATCTGGTCTAAGATTTGCTATCCTAATTACAGATTGTGCTAATGCTCGTATAAGCATTGACTTTCCAGCTCCCGCTGGTCCAGTGACAAATACTTTCATCGCAGGATGACCTTTTCCCCATAATTGACTTCTTATGACATTAGTTGTATGATATAAGAGTTGGCGTTGACCGTCATTTAGACATCCGATTAAGTCTTTAAACTGTTCATTGTCTATGAGGTGCACTATTATCTTACCACCATCTTTAGGTGAATCTACATCTGATGTGTTTGTATTTTCAACATAATCTCCAACATTTTTATTAGTACATCGTCTGGTACCCAATCTTCATCGTCTACAAGCTGATTGTTGTTACGGCCTTGTTCCCCGTCTATTTGGATTTCATTATCGTCTAATTGGGTTTCTTCTACTGTATTAAACTTTTGGTACAACTTTTTTATTTGATCAATGTTTGTTTCATACACTTGTTTACAGTTAATATCTAATAAATCAGTTTTTTCATCCGCGCCATTGTAAAAATAACATAATATTTTCTCTGTAAAAGACTTGTTCATTTTTATCCACATTAAACCTAACATGCCGTATGATTTTTCTAATTTTACGTTTATGTATATACTTGTTTGGTTTTCCGATTAGAGTGGAGTCAATCGGATAAGTGGTATCAGGTTCATTATCAGTGTCAGAATCAGAACTGTTGTTAGCCGGTTTTTTTTTACCGCGGACTTCATAATTGGAGCCAAATTCTGCTAAAGTTACATCTTCAAGACTGTGTGGTCTACATAAATAGTATTCATTGGGACCGTAAAAAAAAAAATGTCATCAGATTTTGGATCCATTTCTCCTCTAACTGCCATTGGTTTCAACATTCGAGTTCTTTTATCAGGATGGCTAGTGTTCATAAATATATACCCAGTTGAAGTATTGCATTGCTTCATACCTAAGCAAGTGTACACTGCTTCCTGTGCAGAGATTTCTTGACTCCCTGAAAAAGTTGACGCTATTTTTTTCAGTTGTTCTTTAACCGATAAATCAGTAGAAGACTTAAAATTTTTGACAATGTATCTCATTAGTTTTGATATTCCACGTTGGCTTTTTCCAATATACTCGATTACATATCTAACACAAGAATAAACGTCCAATATGAACTGTATATCCATGTTAGATTGCCATAACGGAAATAATTTTTCATTGAATCCAGAAACCATTCGTTGTTTTATTGTACGTTTTAGAAAAACTGTTGGCCGTCTGATAACAGTTCGAATAATGGATTTATATTCATTAACATTTTTAATTGACAATTTTTGTAAAATGTCTTCTAATGATGGATCTGAAGATGAATCACTGTCCTTGAAGTCCCTGAGGTATTGCAGAAGTTTTTCATATTGTAGTATACGAATTTTTCTTGTGATCGGATTACTTATGTCTTCTGTTAGCGGAATCAATATACAGGTTTCATTCATTGGCGGATATGGTATGTTGAAGCGACACTTTTTCATTTGTTTGTCTTTGTCAGTTCTGTAACAAGTGTGTGTATGGCTATGAGTATTTTTATGCAAATACTCACGGGCCGGACTGCCATCGTCTACCATACACGTAATGTATTTGTTGATAAGTGTTACACATGCACCAAAAGTTTCTGGTTCGGCTGGGTCGAAAACAGGTGCATTGTCTAACCACAATAGCATGTGTACATGTGGACTGCCCCTATGTTGATATTCGACACGATAAAAGAAATGTTTCACACTGTGTTCTTTGAAAATAACATTTTTGGATTTGATCAATTTAAAAAGTGCTCTAACCTATGATCAAAATAAGTAGCACAAAACTGGGTCTTGTCGAATTAAATCTGATTTTTGAGCATAAGTTAGGACAGTAATCATCAGACAACGTTTTGGAGTAACGCAGTTTATACAAATTTATAACGTTACCACAAATAACGTTACCTTTAATTTTTAGCTGTCCATCACTGCGAAGACATTTGAATATTTCATAAACGGTAATCTAAGGGAAACCATTTGCTTTTCTATTTGATTTAATTGCGTAACTGAAGACGGAACACTGTTTAACTCATAACCATTTCCTATGTACAACGGAGGAACTTTGGATTTTTTTATATGCGGAAGACAACTGGAACATATCGTCACAGTATTCTTGGCATCACTTGGAATTGACATCCTAATCGACTGAAGATATCAGAGTTGCATTTATTGACACTGGATGGGAAACGTAATCTATGACACGAATAACATTTTTCTGATAAACCTTGAGACCTTTTCAAATATATTCAGATATCAAAACATCTTCCTTCTGCCTAGTTTCATTTAATTTTTGCCGTTCTCTTTTTTTATAAGATACTGAATTTGGTGTTTTCTTTTTAGTAGATACATTTTGACATAGGCTACTATCTGATGGTAATCTTCGCTTTCTCATGTTTCGAACATTTTGAATTTGATATGTTTTTTTGAAAACTGGATTTTCCATTCGTTTCAATCTGTTCTTTACACTGGCGATCTGGTTGGCTTTTTTAACATCCGGATCTTGCAGTCGTTTCAACATGCTCTTACGACTGGCGATCTGGTTGGTTTTTTTAACATCCGGATCTTGCAGTCGTTTCAACATGCTCTTACGACTGGCGATCTGGTTGGCTTTTTTAACATCCGGATCTTGCAGTCGTTTCAACATGCTCTTACGACTGGCGATCTGGTTGGTTTTTTTAACATCCGGATCTTGCAGTCGTTTTAACATGCTCTTACGACTGGCGATCTGGTTGGCTTTTTTAACATCCGGATCTTGCAGTCGTTTCAACATGCTCTTACGACAGGCGACCTGATGTGCTTTTTTGAAATCCGGATCTTGCAGTCGTTTCAACATGCTCTTATGACTGGCGATCTGGTTTGCTTTCTTTAAAACTGGGTTTTCAATTGTTTTATTGTACTTTTTAAATTTAACAATTTTCTTTGATTTGTAGCAACAATATCATCAGACGCACGGCTTAATTGTTTTCTCAATTTATCCTTTTCAAGTTCTTGCAAATGAAGAACAATGTTTTCTGAAAAAAGTGTTTCTATTGCTTCTTTTTTATTGTGTGTACGTTTACTCGGACGTCCCATTTTATAAAAAAAAAAAAAATATATATATATATAAGACAAAAATAAATAAAAATAAACTTACATTAAAAAAAAAACCTTAATACTAAAAGTTTTTAAAAAAAAAAAAAAAACAACAACAACAACAACTGCTACCTCTGTCAACCAAACAAAAAAAAAAATACAAAATTAGCTGATAATTAGAGTGTATAATATTATGAAATAATTAACTTGAAAATTACCTTAACACAAGTCAAAATCACAGAAATCCAATAAATGAATCAAGAAAAACGAAAATGATCTAAAACAAAATTATGAATGTTACCAAAAAGAAATATATAATAAAAACACCTGAATTTTACATTTACAATTAATATACAAATACATACTAAATTCCTAATTTATTCATTTTCCTTTATTAAATAAAGTAGTTATTTTTTTAAGAGGATGCTACCCGTGCATTTGTTGTCTCCGTCATACACACGCCCGACATACCAAAATTTCGTTCACTAGTTTCAATAGTGGGCTGTTAATTTTGATATTGGAGTAAATTGACCAATTATACAATTTTTATATAATAACATTATCTGTGTTTAAGCGTTGGCTTCTATTCCATAGTTTAATTTTCAAGCGGGATATGAGCATTTTTAATTTGTGATATTTCTCTGCATACTTGCTCATAGTATGCTTGAAAAAATTGAAAAATCGCCAAAAGCACAGATCATGTTCTTACCTAAAAGTTTGATAATAGGTCAATTTAATCTAATATCAAAACTAACAGCACATTATTGAAACTAGTGAACGAAATTTGCTATATCGGGTGTGTGTAAGACGGAGACAACAAATGCATGGGTAGCGTCCTCTAATAAATAATAAATATATCTAATATTTTAAAAATTAGGTACAATTAAATATTAATAATATCTCCTACTCATAGTATCTAATAAGTAAAATATGTAAAAGGAACATAGAAAAAAAAACTTTAAAATTAATTATGTTTTGTTTACATTTCTTATGAATAAATCGTTCTTTAAACAAATTAATGTTATTTTACTACCAAGAAAAGTAATTAGAATATTGATTTAGTTAATGAATAATAAATTCAATAATATAATTTTGTAATTTATTGTTATTTGATTATGATAAAAAATGTGTTAATATTTTTTTCAAATGACTTAGTTAGACAAAAAACATAAACTGCTTTTTGTTCTACACACGTTCTTATGTTTTTAATAAAAACTAGTATCATACTTTAGTATTATGAGTAATTGTTATAAATTCACTTAATTAATATAAGTTCATTACTCTCAAATATATTTTATCACTTCATTAAACGGTAAAAAAAAAAAATTATAAATTTAATTATTTTTATAGAAAACACATGGATATAAATACATATTATGATATAATATAAGTTGTTGGACAACTATCAATCCCTCTATTCAGATTTGTGACTTAACCAAGATTACTCAAACCTATTGATATACAAATTTAAACACATATATATGACAATAATATTATCCATTCAATTACCCAGCAAAATTGACTGATCTAAATGTTTAATATAAATAAATATTACAATAGTATTCAATAAACAAATGCTAAATATTTGATGGAAACAAAAAACGTTCAGAATCTAAAACTAAAGAGCTTTATTTATATTAAACTATTATAGGTATTTATTATTGTTCAACATCAAAATCATAATATACGAGTACCTACTTTTTAATTGGTAATCGGTCAAAAAGTCTATGGAAAAAAAGTCCGAACACATTTTTAGTGTCAAAATACAAATAATTCTATAAAATTTTCATTTATAATTATCGAGATAATTATATAATTTATTATTCATTTTATTCAATTTTAATAGGTAACTAGATACATGTATTTATCTAGAATCTAGATCTATATAATGTTTGTTCTTTTATATAATAATCGTGGTAATATTGATTATTCCTTGTACATAATATAACTTTAAGGTAGATAACATGTAGACATACAGCCACATAGCATAGCGATAAATATATCTTAGATCATATACGATCTAAGAGATATTTAATATAATATAATATATAGGTAATTAACTATAGTAGATTTCCGTTATATTTTTTTTAGTTATACGAAATAATAAGAATAAGAAAATAGAAAAAAATATGATATAGTGCGGCCGGCGAAACTAGAAGCTTATCGCTGACCGCGATATAAGAAACCCTAGACGCTGCAGAGCGGTCATAAAATGCGAATTTCTTATTGGTCGGCTGATCGTTATCAATAATATTAAATTGTTATCACTCGAAATTTAAATATCATTATTTGTTACTTATCTCTGATAAGAATGTTTATATTAATAGTAAATAGGTATATTTGATTATTTAATTTATTTGCATTTAAATTTGAGTTTATAATTTGTTTATTATTTCATAATATATTAACTTATGTTACATTTTACGATTATCTACGAAATTTAAACGCAACATTATGGATATCAAAAATATTATAGATGAAATAAATAATAGTAATAGAGATTTTCGTTGTGAATTAGTGGATATTAAAAATAATATTGCAGTGATACGTTGCAATTTAAATACAGCAGATGATGTTGAATTATTTTTTAATCTGTTTAAAGAAAAAAGTGCCACTAATTGGATTGTTCAGGGGCAATTAAAAAATCCAGAGAAGTTTGTTAAATATATAATAAAATCTAAAATTTTAAATTTTTAAAATTTGTGTAGGTAATATAATTTAAATTTTGTTATCGTTTTATAGAGTTGTGTATCATAAGTATTGGTTGTGCCAACATAGCCAAAGAAATAAAGTGTATCAACCAAATGTAAATGAGTTAACTCCCAGAAATACCTTGTGTGAATCTAAAATTGATATTTTGATTAAAAAGAATAACAGAAATACTAGGAAAAATGATTTATTTCTAAAAAAGAATCCTCCATTATGTGGAAAAATCACTTTAATGATTAAGCATAATCATACCATTAATACAAGTGGTTCCTTAAAATATTTACGTATTAATTCAGAAGTAAGCAGTTCTAGTTTTTTAAAATATTGTAGTATGTAGTATGTATAGGTGGCACTTGGCTCTTATTAACATGGGGGGAGCAAAATTAATCATAATTTATTGACCCATTTAAAAATCTTCTCATACTAAACTTATCTAATACATATACATTCCACCTAAATTTTACTTACTTATTAATTAAACTTACTTACTAAACTTAATGGTATACATTTTGAAAACATCAAATTAGTAGTGTTTTTGGTATTGAATCCACAATTTATAAACTACAGTTTTCCAATACTTCAAATGTTATTACTATATTCATGATTATTATAATATATGCATTTTAGACTGAACAAACATTTATGCAGTATTTTAATGATGGAATGGGACCAAATGAGGCTTGTAGATTTCATCAAAATCAAATAATGAAAAACAAAAGTCCATTAAAACTTCTAGCCAATGGATCTATAAATCCAATAAAAAATACTGTTTATCATTTACATAACGTTTGGAGAAACTTAAATTTTGGTAGTATAGATGCTCCATTGGAGAAGTTAAAAGAAAAAATAGATTTGTATGATTCCCAAGGTGAATTTATAATGAACAATATAACAATTGATTAAATAATAAATAATTATTATTTCATTATTTAATCAACGATATAAATTATAAGATATTGCTAGAATTATGTTTGAAGATCATATCATGATTAGAAAATGTAGTGGGTAGTAATAACTTTACTAATAAGCATTACAATTATTTTTAATTAATACTTTAATGCTAATACTTTTAAAAGTGTTTAAAATACATATAATTTTGTATTAAATAAATATACATTATTATAAAACCAATATTTTATTAAATTCACATTGAAGGTATAAAATTGATAATTTGCAAAAATAAGTTTTGGAATCTTGTATAAAAATATAAAATATCAGGTTTTAATGAAAATATTAGCATTTTTATTGTTAAATCAATACAATTATAAAAATACACATCCATATCAAATGTATTAATTTATCAACTGAATAATTAAATATAAATGTACATGAATACAAAATATTTATAATTATTACTTAGGAATTTCTGTAAATATACTTGAGGAAAAGTCTAATTGGGTTGTTCTTGTTTCAACATCAGTAATGAAAAGAGCTCAAATGTTAAGTTCTTCAAAAGAATTAATATTTTGTGACAGTAGTAGTAGTTGTGATACTTTAGAAACGACTATCACTATTCTATTAACAGTAACTAAAGCTGGAGCAGTACCTATAGCACTTTTATTACATCCGGGACAATCTGCTGAAAGCTATAAAACTGCTTTTGGATTTTTAAAGCTAATATACCCAAAGTGTTTTGGGAATATTGATGTAAGTTTATTTTGTATTAATTTAAACATATAGATAACATTTGTTATTATTATACTGATTAACCATTGTCTATAATTTTAGGCACCATATGTCTTTATGACAGATGACTCAGCTGCTGAGAAACAGGCATTACATGAAGTTTGGCCTACTAGCAAGCAATTATTATGTCATTTCCATGTAGGTCAGAAAGAATGGCGTTGGTTAACCGACTCAAAAAATCAAATTGTCCAAGACAAAAGACAGTCCTTAATGGAGTTTTTTAAAAAAGTATAAAAAAATAATCCTACTAATAAAATTTTTTTAATTATTTTAGTGGTATGATATACTATTTTAATTAATAGGTCATGTATGCAGACAATGAAAAGAATTTGGAAGAAGCTGTGTTAGATATTAAAAAATTATCAAATGATTTTCCAAAGTTTGTTAAACGTTTTGAAATTTTTTACAAACGAAGAACACAATGGGTTCAATTACATCGTTTAAATATTTTAACACGCGGGAATAACACTAATAATTATGCTGAAGCATCAATAAGGGTTTTAAAAGAAATTGTTCTATGTAGAACTAAAGCATACAATGTTGTTGCTTTAGTTGAGTCAGTTTCAAAAGTATGGGAAGAATACTTCATCACAAGAATATTAGACCATGCACATGTCCGTAAAGATGAAATTCAAAGAAAATATATTGAACTATATAAAAAAATGTCTAATATAACTGTAAACGATATTACAAATCAAGGTAATGGATTGTTTTTAATACCTAGCTCCTCAAAAGCTGATGTTCAGTACACAGTAAACATAAGTATTGGAGTTTGTAATTGCTCTGTAGGAATTGTAGGAGCATTTTGTAAACATCAGGCTTGGCTCCATAAAAACTTTAATTTACCTTTTCCTAATGCACCATCTGTAACATCTGAAGAACGACATTTACTTGGGAAATTGGCTCTTGGAGAAAAATGTCCCTCAAGTGGCTGGTTTCATGCTCTTAAAGAAAGTAATTCAATATCCACTAATATTGATCATACTACTTTAAGTAATGACTCAATAGATCAAGTTAATTTCAATTTCAAAGACAGTTCAAATTATACTGATTTTCCTATTGTAAATGACATAAATGAAACTGAAAGGAATACTACTGTAACGAAAAACATAAAAGATGAATTTTCCAGATTAGAAGACTATCTAATACATGTACCACTAGAAATTCGTGAAAAGTTTGCTACCAAATTAAAATGTATAAAAAATCCACAACAGCTAACATCGTTTCTTGTAAATATTAATAAAAGCTTAACATCAGTCAACAAAAAAAGAGGTCAAATAAAAGTTCAGCCAACTGCTATTTCTAGGAGAAGACAAGGATTAACTCGAGGTTCAAGAAAGGTTCCATCTGGGCGACCTCCAAAAGCAGAAAAATGTAAAATTAAAAAAAGGATTCATAATCTTAACCACAATATTACTAAAAACCAAATGAATGCAACTTACCATGGCAGATCAGCTTAAAATTGGAATAATTACCTACTTACTATAAAAGTTGTCATTTGTTTATATATTTAATATTTATCTTGAAAAGTTTGTTTCATTTTATTTGTTTATTTTACTTCATTTTATTTGTCTATTATTATAAAGTCTATATAATATTATTTAACTATTTAAATATCAATTTTAGATCCACACAAGGTATTTCTAGGAGTTAACTCTTTTACATTTGGTTGATACACTTTATTTCTTTGGCTATGTTGGCACAACCAATACTTATGATACACAACTCTATAAAACGATAACAAAATTTAAATTATATTACCTACACAAATTTTAAAAATTCTAAATTTTAGATTTATTATATATTTAACAAACTTCTCTGGATTTTTTAATTGCCCCTGAACAATCCAATTAGTGGCACTTTTTTCTTTAAACAGATTAAAAAATTTCAACATCATCTGCTGTATTTAAATTGCAACGTATCACTGCAATATTATTTTTAATATCCACTAATTCACAACGAAAATCTCTATTACTATTATTTATTTCATCTATAATATTTTTGATATCCATAATGTTGCGTTTAAATTTCGTAGATAATCGTAAAATGTAACATAAGTTAATATATTATGAAATAATAAACAAATTATAAACTCAAATTTAAATGCAAATAAATTAAATAATCAAATATACCTATTTACTATTAATATAACATTCTTATCAGAGATAAGTAACAAATAATGATATTTAAATTTCGAGTGATAACAATTTAATATTATTGATAACGATCAGCCGACCAATAAGAAATTCGCATTTTATGACCGCTCTGCAGCGTCTAGGGTTTCTTATATCGCTGACGGTCACGCTACCGGTGGGCGTTTTCGTAAAAACCAGGAGTTCTAAATATTTTGGTTGTTTGTGGAGCTGCATGATCTTTTTTTTCGAAATGAAGCATTCTTCGTACCCCTAGTAAAAAACGGCTACCTGCAGCGTGGCCGTCAAGCTTCTAGTATCGCTGGCCGCACTTTAACATAATACGTACCTATATGTACAGACATTTTTAAATTTTAAAAATAAATATTAGTTATAAAGAATATTTTGTATTTTCCGACTTTTTGTTAGAAACTAAATAATGTGCTTAGACTTAATGTCAAACTTTTTTTAAAACAGACTTTTCTTCAGCGATTAATTTTAATTAATTGTTGTATTCATAAAATGTACAATGTACATACACGCTACACAACTTGATAAAGAAAAAAAATTATTCTCATACATGAGGAAATTCTTGACATAGGTACTAATATATTATATATAGGTATATACACGAATCGATGATTGCAAAAGCGTCATATGGGACAATTATTTAAAACTTTTGGATAATTGATAAAAACTGTATAATATAAATATTTTTGAAAAATAAATTAGTTTAAGAAAAAGTTACGTATTTATTAAAATATATCATACACCTACTAATAATACTACAACTATAAAGACGGTTTTTTTCACTCAAAAACACATGATATTACTATAATAGTATATACATTTTTACTAACATCTCAATTTCAAAAAATATACAACTCGTGACGTTTCTAAAAACATCGACTCACAAATTGTTTTACTGAGCATAGTATTCAGTTTAGCATTTGAAAATTGTTGAAGCATAAAATTATGATAATTTGTGAAAAACTATAATTATAAATTATAAATAATTTATCAATATGAAACATGAGTAGATTTATGATGAAAAAATATAATTTAAAAAAAACATAATATGGAGACCAATTATAACTATAATTTGAGTTTTGTGTAGTATTATCAAGCTTTAAGTACTACGCAAAGTGATATTTACAATTAAGCAAGCTCCACTACTATGGGCTATAATACTATTAAAACAAAAGAAGGTGGCCCGGACAATATACAAATAATAATATTAAATAAATTTCATTCAAAATTAAAGTATGGATCTAAAACATGATATATCTTTCGGATCACCTACCGGCTCCCGTAAACATACCATTGCACCTATATAGTATGTGCCTACTAGGTATTAAAATTATTAACTTAAGTAGTTACTCACCAGGAAAACAATGTATTTATTAGATATATAAATGTGTATGAAAACAAGTCCCTTTCACATCGATTGCTAAAAACAGACTAAATCAGATAATATATAATCGACGAGTTGGTGCCAATAACTATACCTAGGTAGAAAGGAAGGTAGGTATAGAAAAAAATGTATTTTGATATTTTGTTGTGCGTGTTAGCAATTACTAAGATAACGATTACAATTTCGAAAGTCTAAAAGAAATGTATTTTGATATTTCGTCGCGCGTGTCGCCAATTACTTAATATGACAGTTGAAATTTCAAAAGGTCAAAACACTAGATATAACAATGAAAAGTATCTATGACTTATACCCACATCGAACAGCATCGGTAGAAAACGGGTAAAATTATACAGCGAGTACAGATAATAAATTACGATAATGATAATTAAAAAAAAAAAAAAAAAATAATTGACAAGGATGCTTCAGACAAAGATATATCAGTAGAGATAAACTTCCGATTTTGGCACACACGTCAAACTACGAAAATAATTAGACCATTCGATGGTATACTTCACGAGAGTACCATACCTCTAGAGTACCTATAATTTCTATTATCATCCATAAACACCAAAATTAAAGTAAGTACAATATTGACGTAACTTTATATTAATATTTTTATTTTTTAACTGGATAAGTAATGTTAACACACAAAGAATTAGAATTTCTTTTCTTTAATGCATAATATAATTTGCGATGTGTAAATATGTTTCATAAGATTAATTGCTGTCGTTAGTAATTCTTGAACAAATTTACATCGGAGTAACGTTTTATGTACCAGTTTAGTATTAAAATTATATTATAAATTATAGTACCTATAACATTGAAGTTATAAAAGAAAAAATAGTAGAGTAGGATTTATTAAAAATAATATTTATAAGTCATTATAATTTAAATTCCTAAATAAAATTGGAAAATACAAAATATGCTTTTAATAATTTCTGTAACTAAATGTGTTTGAAATCCGTCATATACACATACCATATTATATTTAAATTAGAGGTTCCCACCAGAGCCTAATTTACCAAATATATGGCTCAGGACAAAATAATATACTAGTATATAATATAACATAGTTAGTGATAGTCACTGGTGGGCTCCTTGGCCACGTGGGCCCAGGACAAATGTTTATTTTGTCCGTGCGTAAATATGGCCCTGGTTCCCACCAACCTATAGTCCGCAGAACATATCTACCTACAAAATTTAAACAAATATTTTAATTTTTTTATATACTTTCAAATTGTTAAAAAAACAACGTTTTTGTTAAAAAATTATATTTTTTATCCTTATAATTTTTTAAGTTTTTTACTTTTTTGAATGACAACATAGTGTTTTAATTTCATATTCCAAAGCAGAATAATTTGAAATTCGAATTTAGGGCCAGTAGTTTATGAGTTATACTTATTTAAAGTTTAGACAAGCGGAGTAGTGGACAAACATTTTACGGGGTAACCCCGTACCACTCCACTCCGCGCATCTAAACTTCAAATACTTATGATTTAAAAACTACTCACCCTAAAATCGATTTTTATGTATTAAAATACTTAGAAAATTATTCTGCTTTGAAATATGAAATTAAAACTATATGTTGTCATTCAAAAAACTAAAAAAATTAAAAAATTATATGGATAAAAAATATTTAAAAATGTTATGTGTTAACAAAAACGTTGTTTTTTTAACAATTTGAAAGTATATAAAAAAATATTTTCAAAAACATGAATACTTTTTGAAATAATGAGTGTTGTTTGATAAAAGAATCACCCTATATATATCATATATTTAAATATATTTCATTATGTTATAGAACATAATTACTATAATTAGTATTTTGTAAACTTAATTCATTTTACTAATTTTAATCCAAATATATTATTCAAAAACATAAATCTGTATTCTAAGTAATCTTGTCACTGATGTCATGAGTGTCATCCCTTGCCCACTTAATTAAGTCACAGTGTTCAGCATAATATTTATTATCTTATCCAGATACCTAATTATTTTATTCATTATGCCTAACACAATACTTTTGTTCTACATTTCGGGTTATGAATATTGAATACTTTATAATTGCTTTACATTATCAATTCCATAATTAAATATTGAAAACTGTTATTTATGTGTTATATAGATGACTACAATCAATCATTTTCATTATTATGGGATGGCAGACCCAAAAACCCCAACCACCAAAAATAGTAAGCATACCAAAGTAATTAATAACTTTAAATTGGTTAATTATTATTATTTTTTTTTTTATTTAGATAATAATGAAGAAAATCAACTAAAATCAAAACCAAAATAACCTAGTATGTATATTGAATACCTAATTTTGATGTTGTGTAATTAATTTAAAATGCCTATCCAATTTATTTAAATTTTTTGAAGAGTGCAGTACATGTAAAAAAAACCACGAGGGCAAATGCCGAAAAAAAAAACAAAAAAACCAAAAAAACACAAAAAGTTAGTATATTATATTGGATATTTAATTTTTAATGACTTAACCAATAATGTATTTTGTTGGTTCACCAGGATGCAATATTTGCCATAAGTGGCACAAATCAAAATGTTGGTGGGCAGCAGAAGAACCGGTAATTATTTTATTCAATATAACATAATGTTACTTTCAATATTTTTGGCATTATAATTTGAAAATTATTGTTTAACTAACAACTTTATTCTTCAATACAAAAACAATCTTTAAAAATGACCAGTAACATAACTTCTAATAATTCCCTAATCTTTCCCAAATGATGTCTATCAATATATTTTAGTACTAATTTCATATATAATAAGCTATACTCTGCATGAAGTACTATGTTTGGAAATTTTAATTCTAAACTATCAATAATTACAAATTTTTAAATTCCAGAAGACCACACATAAAGTTCTGCGGGACACTATAAACATCCGGAGGAAACGTTAAGTAAGTTTTTTTTTTTTTACTTAACTATCACTATGCCTTATATAATATTTTAATATAATAATAATTATACTTAATTCCGTGACAATTTTTACCATGTCTTCATTTAATATATTTACCAGTGGCATATCCAGGGGAGAAGCTAAGGGGAATACAGCCCCCTCCACCAAAATGTCAGGAAAACTTAAATTACTATTTAGAAAACTAAATAGGTAATACATGATTCCTAGGCAAAATCGCAAAATACTTTGTTATCATTCAAATTGTTAGTAGTTTTCAACAAAGGTGGTTGACTTTTTGATTTTTTTTTTTTTATATAACTTACCTTTTATAGTTAATTACATTATCCCCATTTAAGTTAATATTTTCTTATCATGCAGAACTATCAGACAAAATTTATTCTTTCAATTGTGATAATTTGCTAATTATATTTATAATATTTAATTAAGTTAATTTTATTTCAATCTTACCTTTAAAGTTATTGAGTAAAATTTTGTTTTTGTTTACATTTAACTGAAGACAATTTAATTGAATTTACTAAACATTTCACTGTTAATATTATGAATATAATGTAACTGAACAGTAACCTCGCCCATCTACCTCAAAAAAAAACTCTGAAATATGACACAAATCTGTATAAAAAATAAATAAATAATTTAACTAGAACCCTCAAACACAAATGCATTGGAAAAATAGTTTGATGTTAGGTTACTGTAACTAAAATTATAGTAAATACAAAATACTATTAAATTCTTTTATAGGACACAGAACCAGGACAAGAAGATATGCAGGTTGACAAGGGCGAGGAGCTAATTACATTATAAATTTAATAAAAATAACTAAATTATATTTATTTTGTGTTTTTTTCTACATCCTTAATTCAACTTGGTTAATTAAAAAACAACACATTGTACTTAGGTATAAAATAAAAAAATGTTACAGTACCTGGTCTTATGATACGTTGACTACCTAGTTGCTTGTGAATGAGTTTTGCTGGTTGCAGTAGGCAAGGATAATGTATACATCTATAAATAAGTAGGTACATCATTTTTAAATCTGCCTCCTCAGGGTTGTAGGACCTGATAATTAAATTGAACTATGATAAATAAATAAAATAATATTAAATAGTCATAGATAAAAATGTGTCACAAATTATGATCATTAAAAAGTACTTACCAATATAGTACAACAATGTTAGTAATTGTAGACATTGTATGGTCGCTAAATTTCTAGACATAGCAAAGTTGACCGTAATCAAATCGGTTACAGTTATAATGTTGGAGGTATTGGTCCAAATATATTTCATTCCGACGAAACGGTTTAAAAACAAATAATTTCTGTTCAGAATCTAAAAAATTAATCACACATGATTACAACTTATATTTAATTCTTACAAAGAAAACATGATTAAAGCAATTACATAACAAATGTAAACTCACCTTGACGAAACAAGAACCAACTCGTTGTATTGACTTTTGAATGCAACAGTTACGTTGATAAATTAAACTAATCACTTGGTTATTTGATTGAACCATATTAACAAAACGGTCAAAACGTTGAAATTGTTTAAACAAAAACAGAAGTTCTAACTCATCACTCAATAACAATTTGAAAATAATTATAATTATGTACCTACAACATAGACCATAGAGTAATAATATAAAGAGATGATCTATTATAGCACATTGCACAGTACAAAAAGTGAAGCAATTAAAAGGAATAAAACCAGTATGACCACATAAAGGAAAAAAAATTATTGCTGTCATAATGACATAATTTCAAATTTTCAAATAATATTTTATTGTTATCATGGTTGAAATATACTCGAGCGTCTAGAGACAGCGCCTCTTATCAGTACTATTATTATCAGTATCACGCTATCATGACAGTTGCTTTATCACATAATCGTTTGATTACATTTAAATTTTATTTAAATATTCACGTTTTATTTAATAAGATATATATTTAAAATTTTGTATTATTTTATTAAATTAATTGAATTTACACTATACCAGTATACAATGTCCTCATCGAATGAACAACTGGAAACAGTTCAATTGAAATTTGGTTCTATTCAAGGTAAGGATTTAAAAAAATTCATATCTAATATTATTCAAAGTTATATTTCAAATATAAAATAAATGTATTCTTTACAAGTCTATAAGAATAACTTATGAGGAACTTTGTATACAATGTATTTGTAACAATTTTCAGAAAAATTGAAAATTTCAGTTGTCTATAAATAGCTCAAAAAAACTCAAAATATTTTGAAAATTAAATCAAGTAAATAAAATGCCAATCTAAATAACTGGTAAAATTTTCAAGTATCTACGAATTATACTTTTTGAATTACAACAAATATCAAAAATCGTTTGAGGCTAAACCGTTATTTAACGCGGTTTTGTAAAAATTTAAATTTCAAACACTCATAAAAATTTGTTGTCTGAATCCGGTAGAGTTTTTTTTACAGATATTTGAAGAAAAATGTATGGAGAACCTTGCACCAAATTTTCAAAACTTAGTTATAAAAGAAAAAAATTTATGATTTTTCAACTTCAAAATTACTTGCAAATTTTCGCGTTTTCGACAGATTTCGTAAAAATTTGAACTATAAACGCTTATAAAAAAAAATTGTGACTAACGATTTTTAATTTTTTTTAACTACAATAAAAACCACTCATAAGGAACCTTGTATTAAATTTTCAAAACTTTTTGGTCATCTTAAAATTTTTTATCGACACTTAAAAAAAAATTTCTCAAAAAAATCGAAAATTTCAGTGGTCTATAAATAACACAAATTATTATAAATTTTTTGAAAATTTAACTATATACAGATACCACTGACATTAACATTTGGTGAAAATTTCAAGTATTTTCAGTGATTAGTTTTTGAATTACAAACATAAAAAAAAAATCGATTTGGTCGAAAACTGGTTTTGCGTAAAAATTGCCGTTTTTCAGTCATTTTTTTTTTGTTTTTCTCGATTTTTTTGTAAACTGTTGGAAAATGTTAACTTTTTACCTCTATAATGCACCAAGGATATTCACTTTTACATCGGAAACCACCCCCATAGTTTGAAATTGGAGCATTATTTCGACTAGTTATGCTGTACACAGACACAAAAAAACAACAAAAAAAAACATACATCATTGTAAAATCAATACATTCTTTACTCCGTTCAGAATCTAATAATTACAGTAAATAATATAGTATTATTTTATACGTGAAAATCTTTAAAACAAGTGTTCTTTGTTGTTAAACACAAATAAATATTACATTTACTACATCTTACCCGAGTACGACTTTTACATTTTTTATTTCTGCAATTTCTCGCAGTCTTCAAATCATCAACAATCGGCCAGTGTTCATATTTGTCCTTCGCTTTATGATCAGGTGGAAAAGGAGTTCTATAATTTTGAATTTTATGTTGTGGTTCAGTTGATTCAAGGTTATCTTCACCAGATGATGAAGAGTCGAACGTAAGGGGACGTTTGTTTTTGATAGAAGCTGCTAACCACCAATCACGTGCTATTTCCATTTTAAATTCCATCAAGTCTTTTATATTTTTTTTTTTTTGAATTCGCATATTTAAAGCATCCTGTCTATACTCTATCCACGCATTAACAATAGATAAGTCGATAAAGTGTAGGGCAACTTTTAGCGTCCATTTTTTTTGTTTTTATCCACGTGCGGTAAGCCTCGAGTTGTTGATCGCACACGTCTACTCCACCCATATTTTGGTTATAAGTCTTGACTACTGATGGAAAAGGAACTTCTATATATTTTTTTTCAGACTTACTCCGACGTGTTACCATTATGTGTGGCTCCGCACTTGTGGTTGTTGACAAAACAGTGACACACTTACTATCTTTCCATTTTATTGCAACTATTTTATCATCAGACCGCGTAAGTTCTTCCCATTTCCCTTGCTTAAACTTTTTATCTTCACTGAAATGTATATTTTTTAAACGATTATTCATAATTGTACCTGTCGCCTTTATATTAATTGCATTTAAACGATCTAGTAATGGAACAATAGTGAAATATCTGTCGAAAAATAATACAGAGTGTTCTGGAATAGTTTTTGCTAATCTTAAGACCACCGCTGGGCCTAATCCAAGAGATCTGTCTAATGGTGTATTTTCTCCTTGGTAAATTTCAAAATCAAGTACTAAACCCTTTGAAGTTGTGATCACGAAGTTTTCTAGACCAATTGGTTTATTTCTGACATATTGTCTATATGGAATACGTCCTAAAAATGGTATCATTTGTTCATCAATCGAAAAACAACTTACATTACGCGGTATACGTAAACGTGCATTACGTACGCTGTCGATAATTGGTTTAATTTTCCAAAAGCGATCTGTTTGTGGTGGACGATTGTTGATATCCACATAATGTAAACAAGAACGTAGTAAAAAAAACCTATCTCTATAGTTATGGCTTGTGCATATAAATAAAATTGGATACCTCTTTGCCAGTACATGTGAATACGAGGATACTTTATTATACCGATCATGGCATGAGCTCCGTAAAGAACTTTTATTTCATTCGCACAGGTTTTAAGTTCTTTTCCTAGTTTCGACATTGCATACATATTCGTAAATAAAGCGGCTTTATCAAAATGCGAGTCTGGAAGATATTTTTTAATATAACTAGACGCCGATTCGATTACTTTAAAAGCATGTGGGCCGTATTGCTGATCTGGTAATTGAATACCATTAAAAGGAACTGGAGCCCAACCAGTAGTTGTTACAATAATTGAGTTTGTGGTTGATTATGTAGTGGTAAAGTAGGTAGTGTTTTCGAGGTATCTTCAAAAAAATCATGATCACTAACCTGTTCAAATACATTATCTTCTTCTTCGTCGTCATCTTCATCATATGCAGTATTTTTGTTAATAACTGGAGGTTGCCACGTTTTGTCAGCATCGGAATCGTCACTAAATCCGTCAATTTCCGACTCGTCAGACAAAAATGATAAAATATCACTCTCAGTTATAGTTTTCGGTTTCATAATTAACAATAAAATAAACCTTAATAATTTAAAATAAAAAAAATTATAAAAAAAAATAATGATAAAAATGTTACTAATACACGAAAAAATCACATTGAAAAAATATCAGAAATACGTACAGTAGTACACACGATCAGCGTTATGAACGAACTAAAATAAATACTATAAAACTATAAAACCAACGTACACATACGTGTGGGTTAAACATATTCATGATTATTTATAATAAAATATAAATACACAATTACCATAGTATCTACCATATTCTTTGCTTAATTCTAAACCAGAAACATGTTTAAAAATACAATATTGATAAATAATTAAACGTCTGGGCTTATCGACAAATATGTAGTTCCTAAGAAACCCATTAAAATTCATTATAAATAGAATATTATCGGTTTATTTCGATATTATTACTTTTAATTTTTTTCTCCAAATATAGTTTGTTACCTACACAATCGTGTTGTTTAGGTCTGAAATGTCTATTTTATTTAGTTTCAATTATATAAATTTACAAAACTAAACCACACATTTGTGCATGTTAGTTTTCAGTAAATACAAAAATAGAAAATATTATAAGGATTTAAAACGATAACGATTTGTATACACAAATGTGTGGTTTAGTAGGAAATAACACTAACATTTTATTCTGGTCTAGTACTGAAAAGGATAACTGCATAACGAAAATTTTGGTTTAACTGTATCATCAAGTTAGAAATACATTTTCCATAGACCTGGACTTTAAAATGATGATAAAATTTTATAGTGACTCATAATAATATTAATAGAAATTAGAAATTCATGATGAGCCTGGTTTTTATGAAAAATTTATTGTAGAATATGAACTTATTTGTGCATCAAAAATGTATTATATGATTTATATGCAAGTATATAATTTCACTAAAAAGTGTATCAAATATAGGAAATTATAAATGTATGATTGAAAAAACTGATCAAAATTTAAATAATTCTATGACTGCAAATTGTACCTATTTTAAAAATGTAGAACATATTATATTAAATTTTAGTAAAAGATGAAAAAAAAACATTAACTGAATTAATTAACTATGTATTAAAAAATGTTAATATAGATATTTTATTAAAAATATGACATGTATGCAAAATATAAATTTTGAAAAAAGCTTGGCCCTTGTGACATTAAAATAAGTTGTTTTCTTAAGATGTAATTGTGTTTAAAATTATTTTAACAAACTTTCTTCATTCAAAATGCATGTGCTTATTATTTTTATATGTAATCCTACAATGTTTTGTTATAAAAAAAATAAAAATTAGGTTAGGTTAGGTTATTATTTATAATAATAATAATAATAATACGATTCTCCCCCGACGGAACCCACCTTGCCGTGGTGGGGGGCTCACGTCTCTTGTCGACTCCGCGAGCTATACCGGCAGGGCCACCCATACCGGAAGGTTGCGTACGAGAGAGACAACTAAGAGGTTCCAAAGGGTAGGACGGGCATCCGTCCTAGGTGAAGGTAACACTGACCCCAAATCCCCCTGGCGGTAGGGCTAAAACGCAAGGGAGAGGCACCCTTTAAAAAACTCTTAATGGACGTTCAAAACGGAAATTCTGTTACCGCATCAGGGGATTCGGACCCCCAGATGCCGGCAGTCAGGAGTGAGCAAGTGGGCTCCCGGGGGTCGTCATCCATGACCACAGGACTACAGGGGTGGACAGCCAGGCCCCTGGCAGTCTTCAGACTACTAGTGCTGCGACAGGCGCGTCAAACAAGGATTCGCAACATTCCTCCTCCTCAGGCAGCATAGGATCTTTGGTTTCAGCGATGAGTTCACTGAAGAGCCAAATCATCGGGCAACAAAGCGCGCTTAGCCTCATGCTGGAGAAAGCTAGTGCTCTCGAAATCATGAGCACCAAAACGAAGAGTCCACAAGTTCAAATCGCAATCGAAGGCGTCCTTAAAACCATCGAGTTAGTGAGTAACTCTCATGACAGTATCGTGAAGGCCTTCAAAATCTCCACGCGCCTCACGCAGGATCACGCCGGCAAATGCGCCCAGCTATCAAAAATCATGGCCAAACATCCTGCAAAGTCAGCAGCTTCCCAAACGGATCCTCCAGTGTAGGGGGGTGCATGTCACGCGGCGTCCAGGGAAGCCTCTACCAACACCTCGCAGTCCATCGGCGAGCCTGTCTCGTATGAGAATCCTAGACGGCAATCCCAGCAACAACCTGAGCGACAGAGGGAGCAGCGGGCACAACCCCCTCTGCAGCCCCGCCAGCGGCGGCGAAAACAGAAGCAACCCCGGACCCCGATCAATCCTGAGCCAGACCCCAAGGGTACCGTCACCGAGGAATGGTCAGCGGTCATCAGGAAACCGCGCAAGCCGAAACCTACCGCTGAAAAGAGCGGCAGACAAGACCCCAGCAATCGCCCCAAACGTCCCCCGCCTGATGCAATTGCCATCAAGCCCAGCTCGGAGCACACGTTTGCAGATATTCTCAAAGCAGTGAGAGAAGTCGACGTGGATAAAACGGGGGCCCACATCACCTCCATCGCCGAGAGCAGAGGCGGAGAAGTATTGGTTAAAGTAACCAGAGGCGAGTCTCAGAGGATCGGTCTCGAGGCGGCCATCAGGGACGCTCTGGGTGATCGAGCCACAGTCAGAGGGCTCGTCAGCTACGTGGATCTGGACATCACTGGCCTAGATGGAGTGACCACTGATACCGAGGTTGCAGATGCCCTCAAGAAAGCAGCTGGGCTCCCGTTGAACGATACGTCAGTCCGGGTGAAAAACGTCAGACCAGCCCACAACGGCACTAGGAGAGCCACTGCATCATTGAAGCGTGTTGATGTTCCAGGTATCATCAAGGCGGGCAAGGTGCGCATAGGCCTGGTCTGGGTCAAAGTCCGCCTGCGGGAAAAAATCGTCAGATGTTTCAACTGCCTCGGATACGGCCACGTAAGGTCCAAATGCACCGGGACGCCTGCAGCTTGTGCGCTATCTCGGGCCACAGGGCGGCAGAATGCTCCAATCCCCCGAGATGCGCTGCGTGCGAGGACCTCAACGCTCCAACCACTATCCCGGAAGCAACAGGTGCACCTCTTACAAGAAGGCGCAGTCACAGAGTGGGCAGGTTCCTCCTAACCATGCCAAAGACGCTTCCCCCCAATGCCAGTAATTCTGCAGATCAACTTGAACTGCTGCAAAGCAGCTCAAGCTCTTATGTATCAGGTGGCGGCCGAGAAATCAGCCGATTTCCTGATAGTCTCGGAATACAACAAGGCAGACCCTAACTGGTACGTGGACAGCAATAACAAGGCTGCTATCGTCAACGCGAATTCTGCTACCATCTCCAGCCCTGGAAAAAGCGAAGCAGGATTCAGGTGGATCGCAGCGGCGGGAATGAGGATCTACTCATGCTACTGGTGTAGTGAGCCGGTCCTGGTGAAGATGGCTCAACACGATTTAACGACGAAGTCCACTTTGTCGTCTATCTTCTTCGGAGAGCGTAAGAAATTTGTAGTAAATAAACAACTCGGTTTTTTATAAGTTTGAAAATCAAGTTATTTATTAACTGAGACAGAGTAAAATAATAATATTAACGACTGGCCCGATGTGTTGTTAAGTATAGAACAACGCCACCGGTCCACGCGTACTTGAGGCTTAACTATGTCTGAAACTTAATACTACCACAACCTTTTTATATAAAACTAAACATGGACGTAGTCCCCGAATATACGTGTGTGTCATGGTAAACCGGAACACAAGTTTCGTGTTTACGACGACACGATTATTAAATGCGTATTAGCTTTCTAAATATTCATATAACTAGCTCTATAAAATAATATAAATAATATACGTATCTTAATTCTACGCATTCATATAACAAGAATATAATACTAGATCTATAAATTGGATATATGAAATTATTGCAAATAGTATCAGCTCAAAGGTAATAAAAAAATAAAGTAATAAAATAGTAATATGGTCGGATTACTACACTGGTCTCCCAATACCTCCATTTCCGACTACCGTGACTTTCTCTTCAGATTGGAGAGAAGTATCAGAACCGCCACTGGTGAAATCCTTCTCGCGGGGGATTTCAACGCAAAGCATTCAGACTGGGAATCCCGGACAAACGACCCAAGAGGGGAATCGCTATCGGATATGATCCACGCGCTCGGTCTTATCGTCTGCAACACCGGTAACGCCCCGACCTTCAAGACCAGTTCCATCATCGATGTCACTTTTTGCTCCCCAGGGTTGGCAGGCAGGGTCAGCTTCTGGAACGTCCTGGACACCGAATCTCTGAGCGACCACCACTACGTGGAATTCAAAATTCGGCCAGACCAAGACTCCGCTCCAAGATTCGCCCCTCCCGGGACTAAGTGGAAGTTCAATCATGGGAAGCTGGACGAATCGCTCTCCTCGGGCCGATTGCCTACGATCCTGGATCCAATCGGTGCCGAAGATAGCGCCGAGCTCCTGACCACCAACATCCGCGAGGCAAGTATGTCCGAATCAACCATTGTAAGCAAAAGGAAATCCGTTCACTGGTGGTCCCCGGAATTAAACGTTCTTAGAAAAACCGCCAATCACGCACGTAGGGTCTTCCAAAGAAAAAGGAAGCGCATGGGCCCTCTAGCAGCAACCGCGGAGGAAAGAGCAGCCAAAGACGCTAAGCTGGAGCTAGTCAAGGCAATCAAAGCCGCCAAGGACAGGGCCTGGAAGGCGCTCTGCGACCAAGTGGAGAGGGACCCCTGGGGTATCCCATACAAATTGGTCATGGGCAAATTAAAGAGGCACCAACCTATCCCGGGCCTAGACTCTCCCGACACGGTCGGTCGCATAGTCAACGACCTATTTCCTGCCCATCCACCTCGCACGCCCAGATACTGGCCCAGCATCTCTGAAGCAGACCTCTCAGGCGCTGTCATCACAAATGAAGAAGTGCAACTAGCAGCTAGGCGCATCAAGAACAAAATCTCCCCCGGACCAGATGGCATCCCTAACGAGGCCATGAAGCTTCTGGCTGCCAAACGCCCCGAGATCTTAGTCAGCGTGTTCAACAAGTGTGTCAGAGAGGGTCACTTCTCAGTCGCCTGGAAGAAAGCTCGCCTTGTGCTGCTGAGGAAAGGGGACAGGCCTCTCCAAGACTCGTCATCATATCGACCTCTATGCCTTCTCGATAGCTCAGCCAAGCTGTTGGAGAAGGTTATCGATCACAGGCTCAGGGAACATCTGGACACCAATAGCGGACTCAGTGATCGGCAATTCGGTTTTCGTAGCGGCAGATCAACCACCGACGCCGTGAACCTGATGATGTCGATAGCGGAGGACAGCGCTGCTAACCACAAGACCGGGGTCCTTACTCTAGACGTCCGCAACGCTTTCAACTCGGCATCATGGGAAAGGATAATCGACGCCCTACGCGAGAAGGATACGCCCGCATATCTCTGTAGGTTAATCGACAGCTACCTATCAGAACGGTCGATCATCTACACCACCTCAGGAGGTCAAACATTCGTAAAGCTCTCCAGCGGCGTTCCTCAGGGCTCGGTCCTCGGTCCTACGCTCTGGAACGTCCTCTACAATGATCTTCTTAACGTCAGATTGCCGCAATCCGTCACTCCAATCGCTTTTGCCGACGACATCGCCTTAGTGTCTAAGGCTCGCGAGAACTACAACATCGAGAAGGACCTCACTGAAGCTGCTAGCAGCGCCTCCAACTGGCTCAGGGAAGCGGGCCTACACATCGCCGCTCAAAAGTCCGAAGTCCTCATTATTACCTCAAGAAGAACGCACAACGACGTGGACGTCACTGTGGAAGGATCCAAGGTGCAAACCAGTAGCAGCATTAGGTACCTAGGCATCCAAATAGACTCAAAGCTGAACTTCACCGAGCATGCCAACATCGTATCGGCCAAAGTTAGCGCTGCCTGCCAAAAACTCGGTAGAATCATGCCTAATATAAGCGCCGCCACACCTAGAAAAAGGAGACTCCTCGGCAACGTGGTGAACTCCCTGCTGCTTTTTGGTGCGCCGATCTGGGCGAACCGCATAAGCGCCACGGGCAAGGACAAGATGGCGAAGCTCCAGCGGAAAACGGCTCTGTGGGTGTGTTCCGCCTACTGCACCGTCTCGGCAGAAGCGGCACTCGTCGTGGCATCAATGCCACCAATCGACATTCTGGCGAAAGAGCGCCTCTACATATACGATAACAAGGACGATCCCGAAGCTACGTGTAAAGCCAAAGAAGCCTCTCACGCACTATGGCAAACGCGGTGGGATGCGTCTTGCAAAGGGAGGTGGACCCACCGCCTCATCCCGCACATTGTCCCGTGGATCTCTAGGAAGCACGGTGAGGTCAATTTTCACCTCACCCAATTCTTTACGAGTCATGGATGCTTCCCAGCTTACCTCCACAGGTTCGGAAAACTGGATTCCCCTGTGTGTTGGTACTGCGGGATCGAAGCGGACGACGCCAACCACACCGTTTTCGTATGCGACGCCTGGGAGACCAGGAGGTCTAGAGTCAACACTGCGCTCAACACGACGATCTCACCAGATAACATCGTTTCCATCATGCTCCGCGATAAGAACTCCTGGGATGCGGTCTCCTCCTTTATCCATGAAGTCATGGGCAAGAAGGAGGATGAAGAGAGACGTAGACAAGCCCTTCAAGTCTAGCTAAAACAATTAGTTAAGTTTATTTCTGTGGGTCGAAGACCAAAACTCAGGGTGGTTAGAGGCCCCCAATTACCTGTACCATAGACTATATTGTGTTTACATTTTTATTGTACTATTATTGTTTTATTGCACAATAAACGATGACGTCTGGGGGGTGAAATGACTAACGTCTGTACCACCCCCAGTCGCCGATTCACAACGTAAAAAAAAAAAAAAAAAAAATAATAATAATAATAATACGATAAGTTGATAGTATTTATTTTGTGTTAATATTTATTTTTAACCAAAGTGTAAATAAAATTTGTAATTTGTACAGTTTTGTCAGTTTAAGAGTTTGGAAAATTGCATGTTTAATTTTCCCATATCACTGGGCATTAAGGTTGGCCAACAAGATGGTAAAACATACCTTAGGTTAGGCTGAGAACTGCGTTTTCTGTCATTAGTAAAATAAACATATTTGATTGTCTAACCAGAGATCCAGTTCACTAACTAGTTATCTAATTAGTTAAACCAAAAAATATTAGGTATACATATCATATAGGTACTTGTCTTATAGATTAAACAAATATTATAATATGTTATGGGTGTTATGATAGTTATTGTGAAAATTTAAAAAAATATTGAGTTAACTTAAAATTTTACAGAATAATACTATAGTAGGCAGTAGTATTAGTCGTTGAAGCCATGTCACCATGCTTTAATAGTCTGTAACAGTCAAGGAATTATTTTTTTATAGGTAAACAGACTACTTCACAGTACACTAATACAGACTTTAAGAGTACAGTGTCTACACTTCTTCAGCGGTGGTTTAAAACAATTAACAGTTGTTGCTACTGTAGTACAGACGTACAGACAGAGTAACAATAACAAGTTTTTATTTGTAACATAAATTAACAGTTACTACTCCTATTTATTTTGTAAACACATACACTGTATTTTTTTGATAATAGGCAGTACTGTAGTAATGATAAACCAGTAACAACGGATAACGGATTATAAGATAATTTTATGTAATCGGTATAGAAAAGAGATTAATTAGGATCGGAAGCGTTAATCGACAGTAGCAGTCCAATTAGTTATAGGTACCTAATAATCATGTGTTATTGTAGGTAGGTAGGATCAGGTAACCACTATACCTTGGGTCGAATGATAACGGATTTACTACATAATAGGTATAACTTTTGGTCTTTATAACTGATAAGTTTTATTATGATCAATCAGTAATCACCTTTGTGGGGCGAACTGCGCTAACCTTCCAAAAACTACCTAACTTTGAGGGGTTATATCTCATCAACGGATTGACGAAAAATGAAAATTTTAACGTGATAATTCATAAAAAAAATAGAGTTTTTAATTTATGAAATTTCAAGTATAGGTTGTCATTTGAAAATCAGAAGTTGATAGTGGTTTACCCAATAAATATAAAAGTGAAAAATAATAAAGAGTTCTACAATTTTAGAACAGTGTAAATCTAAAATTTTGAAGAAAAAAAAATTGAAAAAAGTTTTTACTTTTTGAAATAATGAGTGTTGTTTGATAAAAAAATCACCCTGTATACTGACGACACGCGAAAAGACGGTTAGTGACTATACTAACAGTAACGCATAGTTTTCTGTATTGTCCATGTAATATAGTAAAAATGTAAAAGTCGATAAGATTGGTAGTAGTAATAATCTATATACGATAAGATTAAACTAAAACGATAGCCGTAGGCAGATATTTCCTATAAACTTTATTCTTTAAAAAGTAGCTATAAAATCTAAAAACAAATCAATATTGTTTTAATGTTAGATGCTACAAACATTTTGTTCCAAGCAGTAGTAAAAAATCGGGACTTTCTTGAACCGCTGGCTTGTAAGACGGGATATGGGACAAAAATTTAAAAAACTCATAAAAATCGTGACATACGCGTCCCGCTAAACATTGAAGCGGGACGCGGGACAAGTATATTAGAAATCGGGAATGTCCCGCCAAATTTGGACGTATCCCAACCATAGATATTAAAGAATGGATAGGCCATTGTGCTTATCATACGGGCATGAATTAGAAATAATTTTGAGATTATAGAGGTCTTAACACAAATAGATAACAGAATTAGGATTAATAGGATTAATAATTTTATTTATTTCACATTCACTTTATTTCATAGATAATATTATAATATTAGTGTAATATGTAAGTTTATAAATTAATAAATAATAATAAAACGATTAATACAATATTCAAGCATATTTTAAATAATATAATAATAATATAAATCACTCATGTCTAAAATGTACTAATTTCGTCAATTTTGACCTTGTTTTTTCAGATTTAATATTTACATCATTTATTTTACGTAGCTCGTGGAAAACTCTAATGTCTACGTATGTCACAGCAATTAAATTAATAAGTTTGTTTTGATGAGTATCTAAAGCAGAAGTTTGACTTTGGCAACTAAATAGGCATGTATTATTTGTTTTATATAAACTGGATTTCAATTTATTTAATAAATACAATTTATTTCTAGTACTACTAAAATAAATTGGTTCATGTGCCCTAAATATTCTTTCCACTTCCTCACATATAGTTTTCACACTTTTACTAGGAATTATCAACCCTCCTCGATTCTTCAAAGTTATTAAACTATTTTTATTATCATTATTACATCCAGGTTTTATCAAAGAATTTTGGCAAGATTGGCAATCAACTTTTTTCAACAACTTTTTCACTACAAATTCAGCTATATAATGACATGTGTCTTCCATATATTTAGTCATATTTATGTACGTTTCAATGTAATCGTGATCATCTAGATGTCTTTCTGGTAACCAATGACTATTTAGATTGAACATAACATTTTTCTCAAATTTACTTGTATTTACTGATAAATGTTTTGTATTTTCTAGCATTGAGCAATTTCCAAATACAGAACCCACAACTTCATTGTGAATTATAATTCTCTTGTATGCAGCTTTAAATTCCCTACAAGTAGGATTATTATTATACCCCAATCGACTTCTGATTGCAGAAAATGTTGTCTCAATATGGTCTTGACTGATCTTATATGTTGGAAAAAAATATAAATCTGTTTTTGCCAATAGGTCGTGGAACATAGATATTGCATTTTGTAGACTTAAAATAAACCCTACAAAACCTGTTTTTCTACCAGAGTTAATAACTTTTACACCCCCGGGAAATTCTAAAGTCTTGATATATGGTATAAAATCTTGCATAAATCTTGTGTACTGCTCAATAGTATCACTTGAAATAGCCTTATTATATGGATTTTTTGAAAACGTCGACCTACTATTTAAAATATCAAAAGCATTATTTATGTACCTGATGAATTCTGCTGTTGGTTCTACATCACTAAAGAGATCATTTTGATTTTTTAAGTAACTTAGTGCATCTGCTACACTGCACACGGAAAAAAAATATTTGGTTGTAGTAGCCATGAAAATAGCTACTGTAACCGTAAGTTATTGTAGCTATACAGACAACTTTTAAGCATAGTCGGGAGTACCAAATGAAGAATGTTGGAATGACTGTGTTGCGACAACATAAATATTATAGTTAAATTGTCAACTATACATTATGGTTGTCCTAACATAATAATTAGGTTAGTTATTTTATTTTATAGGGCCTTATATAATGAATCCAACCATCCTAAATAGTAACAATAGCAATGCATCATGGTTGTTTTAACATAATAATTAAGTTGGTAGTTTTTATTTATTATACTTATTGAGTATACATGGCTGCAGTAAAGTTTTTTATGCAAAACATAATATCCTGAAGACCATTGGTAGTATTATTAGTAAACCCAAATTATCACCAATAATTAAGGCTAAACAGAAAAATACAGTTATATATTTATTTTCAATAGTTAAATTTATACCGTTACTTTGTAAATAACTAATTTCATCTATTAATTGTTTAAAAATAATTTTGTTTCCAAATGTTTTCTTATCATTAGCATTAAAAAGTTGGGCAAGAAAAATATAGTTTAAGCGCGAACTAAATTCTGGAGGGAAACATGATCCAAAAGACACATAAACAGCTCCTATTTTTTTTCCCAGCATGAGACCCAAGTGGGTTAGCAGTCTCATACTCGTCAAAATATAAAAAGAAAGGTATAACTATTTTTCCAGGATTATTACGACATTTGTTTTGTACCGTGTCTTGTTGAGTGGACTGTATCCTATTAGTTGCCGTGAGTTCGCTCTTGTTAGATTGGCTATGTTATCGCCTACGGTCCGACTGCGCAAGTCTGCCCTTGGTGGGTCTTACTGCAGTCGTCACGTAGGCAATAGTTCCTGAGCTGCGCAAGTCTGCCTGGGTAGGTCTTGATACGGTTGAGGTAGGCTGAATACTGAATGATTTTGTGCTCCGCACTGGTATTTATAGACAGCGGCGCTGTGTAATCGCCGAAGCTGCCAAAGCCACCCGAGCTTGTTTTCGATTGTGGTCGTAACTACGCCCTCCGTGGCCTGTGATTCGTTGACGTCTGAAGATACGCAATCCCTGGCCTGTGATTGGCTAAAGCGCGTGAGATACGCGTACTCTGGTCTGTGACTGGCTAAAGCGCGTGGGCACGTCCCCGTTTTATCATAGAACGCGGGACCGGCCGTTTTGTAAAGTGTGGCACCCTGGCACACAGAGCGCGCGGGTCGCCGAACGCCTTGTCCTTGCTCGCCCATGAGCCCTTATGCCGTTACTGGTGTAATGAACATTTATGACACAGTACATAGATTCGGCCCTTTACAGTGGGCGGGAGGTTAGTAGCTCACCTGTACGCCTCCCGACGTCAAACATGCCCGTTGCAGCGTTTTATTCGCGACGATCGACCAGACAGTGTGCCGACCGACTGTATACCTGTGCAACGTATTTTGGTCAACGGCCCAGTACAAAATAATATAAATGTTAAACAGAAAATATACCTTTTATTTGTGGAAAAACATAATAATAATAAGCGGAGAATATGCTGACGTGTAAAAAAGATTAAGGGCATTAAGTCCAGTAGAAACAGTAGGATCTTTGGTAGTTCCAATTTACATTAACAAACAACTTTTTACAGTTAAATTCGATATTGTATACGATGATTTACCAATAACTGAAGCAGGTATAATAGGCATAACATTTTTTAAATTAAACAAAGTCTTCTTAGATTGAGATAAGGAAATATTAATAATACCAGGAAAAAAAAAATAGATAATAACGTGCAACGTGCTCTGATACTTATATTAAATATAATACATAAATTACTACATACCATAGCCAACAATAACCTAACATTGGGGGTGCAACAGACATTTTATGATAGGGGTATAAAATATTACTATAATCGGATTCTAAAAGTGAGCAGGAGATTAAGTACATATTTTCTTAAACATATTAATATAAATCATCAACGGCGGCGGAGCGGCGTAATAATGCCGAACGCAGCGACAATAGTACATTATACCAAATTATACTATGTGGCGGCATCGTTCAGGATCAAAGACGGATCATCGCACGTATGCTTGTCACCCGGTATAAAATATTATAGGCACACAATTACCATCCGATAGAATAATAGGAATATTGTTTGACGCACGACGTTGCGCGAATGACGCAATGCGTGGGAAGAAGCGGATGCAGGTGCAGATGACCATCAGGGACCTGAGGGTACCGCGGGAGTCCCTGGATGATATATAAGGGGGCCCAGGATAGGCACATTTAAGACGTGATCCACCAGAGTTAGAGCAAGCACCTTCACGTCACCCAGTTTAATATTTTATGTCTCCTGGACTTAGAATATTTTTCACAGTTTAATTAAATTAAATAATTGGACTTAGAATAATTTTTAAATAAAAACACTTAGAATAATTTCGAGAGTTTCATTTATTTCACAAAAACCTTTCCGATTCGACATCATTCAACTGATTGTACGTGGCACGTTACAAACGCATTAAATATTCCACCGCGAAGTAACTGCGTTTTACAAATTAGAGTGGACGAACAAATTAAACACGAATTTATTACGATAAAAAAATACGAGATTAACGAAGACGCAATTATAGCTAATAGTATCAGTCCGGTAAAAGGCGATAAAATTATAAGTAATATAGTAAATATATCGGAGCAACCATTTATTATCGATCAATTAACCACGAGTAATTTAAAGTGAGAACCTTTTAATCATTGTGTATTTGTTGCTAGTGAAGAAAAATACGCGGATAGTAAAATTAGAAAAATCAAGGAAACTATTAAAACGGAACACCTTAACAACGAGGAACGTGATAGTATAATAGACCTTTGTAGCCGTTTTTCTGATTTATTTTTCTTTGAAGGTGATCAGTTAGGTGCTACTGATATAGTTACACATAAAATTAACACTCCTAGGTGCGTTAAACCGATAAATATACGTCCATATAGGCTACCACATGCATATCAAGATGAAATAGAGAAACAAATAAAAGAAATAGAAGGCAGTATTATACACGCAAAACCCGACGAAAACGTAATTTTACCTATAACAAGCGATAAAATAATAACGCATCCGGCGATAAGAGAGATTATTAGTAGTAACAATTTGCTAGGTCAAATAACGTTTAATGAAAGTAATTTTTTCGTTGTTAAGCAATTAGACAAATTAGTAATATTTTACAATTTAAAAAATAATTATTATACAAAAATGAACGTAGAACAATATTATAACGCGATAGCCGAAATTAAATTATTCTGTGTCGGTGAACAAATCAAACAATTTTCAATCATTAGATTAGAAGGGTTAACGACATTGACCTGTTTCGAGCGCATAAGCGCAATGTTCCGTTTTGTTTTTAAAAACACTGATATAGAAGTAACGATATATAAAAAAACTGTAACGTGCAACGTACAATCAGTTGAGTAATGTCGTATCAGATAGGTTGTTGTAAAAAAAATGAAGACTCTTGAAATAATTCTAAGTGTTTTTTATTGAAAATTATTCTAAGTCCAATAAATTAAATAAATTAAACTTGTGAAAAATATTCTAAGTCCAAATGACAAAACTATTGATCTGGGTGACGTGAAGGTGCTAGCTCTAACTCTGGTGGATCACGTCTGAAATGTGCCTAATCTGGACCCCCTTATATATTATCCAGGGACTTCTGCGGTACCTTCAGGTCCCTGTTGGTCATCTGCACCTGCATCCGCTTCTACCCACGCATTGCGTCATCCGCGCGATACCGTGCGTCAATTATATGACTATAATATTCTACCGAGTGAGTGATTCCGTACTTAATATATTCTACCGGGTGGTAATCACGTATTCATAATATGTTACCAGATAGCAATCATATAGTTATTATGATTATTTGTCATTATCTCCTAGCGGGTAGAAAGCATACGGGCGATGATGCTTTTGGTTGGTTTTACCATTTGTTTTTAGGTTCTGTCCTAGTGTAACGATTGTTACATATTTATTTATAAACATAATAATATTATACAACCGTAAGTACATATTATATACTTACACATATTATATATTATATAGTATACGTGCATATATGTATATAGGTATATATATGTATGTGTATCGTAGACCAAAACATGTAAAATATATTATGATGAATGTACATTATGCCCCTCCTGTGCTGTCTCATATTTAACTATTGTAAAGCTACGGCTAAATAATAATATATGTAAGAGATAGCGAGTTCCCCGCGTTAACACCAGCGAACACGAACTCCAAGCCAGCCCTACGACTTGTAAACGTTTTATTGAGGTAAGAATTAACTTGATGATATATTTATAAGTATTTGGATCAATCCACATTTATTTGTACCCTGAGTACCATTTGCTCCCTAGCTACGGTTAACTTATATTCAAAGGAAACCAACTTCTTCCCTGAATATCATATATTTAACGGGTCATCCCCGACCACGTTACACTAGTTTATTATACTCGATCATTGCTTGCTTGGCTGCTCACCCCTAACATAACTATAAGGATGTCCGTTATGCCCCCAATGTTTAGGTTATTGTTGGCTATGATAATTTATATATTATATTAAATATAAGTATCAGAGCACGTTGCAGAACAATGTTTTACGGAAGACGAAAAAAATCAAATAATTAAAGAGTATCATGATACATTAGTAGGGGGGCACCAAGGTACCTCCCGTACAATAAAAAGATTAAAAATGAAATATCAATGGAGAAATTTAAAACAAGATGTAAAAATTTATATTAAAAAATGCATTATCTGTCAGGGAAACAAATCGGGTAAAAAAACAAAACGACCTATGTTAATTACTTCTACCGTAATTACTACGTTTCACAAAATATGTTTAGACATAGTAGGACCATTACCCGTAACAAGTTCAGGTAACTCGTATTATTTAACTATACAAGATGAATTGTCGCGTTATGGCGTAGCCATAGCGTTAGCCTCCACAGACGCAACGACAGTAGCACAAGCATTTGTAGAATGTTTTATATGTATCTATGGTATACCAGTTACTATTCTAACAGATTGTGGTACCAATTTCTTATCAAATTTGTTTAAAGACGCGTGTAAATTATTAAAAATCGAGAAAACTAAAACAACTCCGTCCCCGTAGCATCCCCAATCAAATGGTTATTTGGAACGATCACATTTAACTTGGAAAACGTACTTACGCAGTTTTGTAGACAAAGATAATAATTGGGACGCGTTAATTAGTTATGCTATGTTTTGCTATAATACCACAGTACACACTTCGAAAAATTATACTCCATACGAGTTAGTTTTCGGGAAAAAACCAATAATTCCGACACGTTTTTTTCAAACGACTGAACTACAATACAATTATGATAATTACGCGTTAGACTTAAGAAGAATAATGCAAGAAACACATAAGATAGCAAGGGAATATCTAATAAAAAAGAAAAATTCCAATAAGCAATATTATGACCAAAACACAAACATATTAGAATTACACGTAGGAGATAAAGTGTTACTAAAAGAACACAACAAGAAAAACGCATTATGTTTTAATTGGTCAGGGCCATACGAGGTGATAATGATTCACGACAATGAAAATATAACAATAAAAAAAGGGAGGAAAGACTACAGGATCCACATTAATAATACAAAAAAATATTTCGAGACCGATTTATGAACACTTAAGGTGTCATAATATATTTATATATATATATATAGCTGTAAGATCCTCTAATGTTTTTTTATTGTTATAAGTAGTCATAGTTATATCATTATCATTAGTATTATTTAGTAAACTCGTTTATCAGGTATGTTGTTATTGGAGAATAATTAGATATTAATTCTTCCAACATTTATAATTTTTTTTTCTTATTTTCATTGTATCTTGAAAATGTTTTTGGAAATTAAATATTTTTAACTTCCATTATCAGTCTAAATCCCATGTCGGTTGTTTTGTTGTAGTACGAATAAAAACAGCAAGTTCGTTATTATGGATTTCGAATTCAGAATGCTTGACAGAACAAACACGAAACAGTAAACGCAGACACGACTATTTATTATATGTAATTAGTACAATAACAATTATCTGTATTGTTCTAACTATAATAAGATGCATAACAAAACAACCATGGTGCACAATAAGCGGTACCAGGAGATCCAGACGAAATATCGCACCAGATCCAGAAGTAGAATTATGGAATTTTCAAACTCCAGTACAAATCGAAGAACCATACCAGTCAGACCAAACGAAGACGTTCCAGCAACTAATCGAACACAGGACCAGACCAAGGACGACATTATTCCATTGCCATCCGCACCTCAGATCAAGACAAGGTATTCCGTGTACCACACCCCGATGTGATACGGAGTATCGTCTTATAGGGGAGGAATGTATAAAAACGTAGTTCTAAAGTCCAGTGGCCTAGAACTATATCACGCCACCGAGTCGGACCACTGATGCTGTCTCCTGATTGGATTAAACACATCACGCTATTTCATAGACGTAGATCATCCTATTCTCCATCACGGCATGTTCCATATAAATATGAGTCCTCATCATAGATTTAATTCGAGTTAGTTTAGATTCAGTTAGACTTAGTCAGTGTTGTCACTTGCTCTCCGGTAGCTAAGTACTTGTGCTTACTAGGGTGGTCCAATTTTTTTACTTTTGAAATTAAGGTTCTCCACATGGTTTTTTTTGTTACAAACCACCTTGTTAACCATTCTACAAAATTCCAGCCCAATTCAACAATATTTAGGGGTCGCTAGCATTTATCACTTTTAGGAATAAGTTAAATATTAAGAAAAAATCCGTTATTTTTATTAATTTATTAAATAAACTAAAACAAATTGAAATATATTATTTTTAATTTGTAATTAGAGGGTTTTAATCTAATGTTCATTGTTCATTGTTCATCTTCATCACATTGGATTTTGAAGCAATGGGAAATTTTTTTCGGTGTAGATCAACCAGACGGAGAAGATATTGCTTTTGTTTCTCATTCTTTGTAATACTAGAATTAAATTTTTGAATCAGAGCTATTCCACGCTCAGCACAATCATTAACAACCTTCATTTGGCGAACCTTCTCCTGCATTTCAATATAAACTATATCTGCTTGCCACTCTGAGGGATCTTTTGCTAAAAATGAAGCTGCTTTATCTTGACCGTCATTGAGTAATAAATCAAACAGAACCATTGTGTGTTGTGTGATAAAAGATTGGAGTGGATTCTGATTATTAAAAGTTTTACCGTCAAGTCTTTTTAATGGTTTTTCTTTTGGTGGTCGTTGAAGACTTTTGACCATTTCTTTTTTAGACTCAACACTGACACGAGAATCGAAAAAAGAAAGCCCAACTAAATGTTCGGAAAAATACCAGAGGTGGCGATGAAATGCTTTTGAGGCAGCGGTACCGATCTTTTGATTAGGATAATTTTTTATCAGTTGAATGAGATTGGCATCGTTCAGAGGGGCTCTTTCGGCTATTGGGGCTTCGTTCCAATAACGACAATATACGAGACTTACAAATAAGCTTATTTCAGTTACGCCCGTTTTCTCTGATTTAGTAAGAATAAACTAGTCCTGGAACATATAAATTTTTAGGCAATAAATTGCCTTTGCCATCCAACGAGCTTGATGCAAGGCTCCTGGTGCACGAAATCGAACTTCAGTTTTTTCAGGTTTTCCGAGAAATATCTGACACAGTTTAAGCAATTCGAAGTAGTCGTTTCTAGGCTGTTGAGTTTTAATAGCATCAATGTAGTACTTTTGCATATCTTGGCGAAGTTTAAGAAGGTTTTTGGTATTAAAAAAGTTGTCGTGACCTATTATAAAATTTTCTTGATCTATTTCCAGCCATTTTTTCTTGAAACGTTTAAAAAGATTCACATCTGGCCCCTCATTTGGTCCAAACACTTCCTTAAAAACACTGGAAAGCATGACTTCAAAAACATGGTGTCGGCAAGCAATGAAAACAAGCTCTTTATCCGGAGCTAGTGACTTTTCAATTAAAGAGCATGCACCTAAATTCAATCCCGTGTTTGATGATGTTATTGTAATGACAATTCATTATCGACAGTAATGTTAAAAACAACAATTATTATTGATAAATTTCACAAATTTTATTTTACTTACATATACTAGCGACCTCTAAATATACTTAAAATGGGCTAGTTTTTGGTATACATATTTCTTTTTGGTAAAGGAACAAAAAAGTGTTTGTGGAGAGCAAGCAAAAAACATTTTTTTTTTAACCTATATGAATTGGACCACCCTAGTGCTTACGCTAACGAAAGCTTTTTCATTTATTGTTTTAACAAGTTAATAAACGTCTTAATTATCTTATTAATCTATTGTAAGTTATACCTCATCTCTCCAACCTACGACGGAACGTGCATTCGTCGTAAAAGAAGCGTGTAGCAACCATCACTGGTTACTACACTTGGTACAACTGATTCGTTATACCATTTAAACATCAATGTAATTGCATCCCCTGTAATTATTTCTTTAAACGTAGCTATAGTTATTTCCTGGTCATCAGTTATTGCAGAATGATCATTTAGCATACTAATACAACTATCATCATCATTATTAAGATTTAATGGAATATTAGTGTAGGTATATTATCCAATGGTTGTTTATGAACAAAATTATGACTTTTACAGTGTTTACTAAATGAATTAAATGAACTATAAATTCTATGACAGTTCACTTCTAAACACTTAAACTCATCTATTTTATCAAAACAATGAAATAACTTTATATGCCTCAATAAAGCTATGGGACTATTAAAATTATTAGAGCAAACAAAACAATAAGGCATGATGGTAGAATTAAAAAAATATTATTAAAAAAACTGAATATTTTTCAACAAAACTTTAACAAAATAAAATAGATTGTATCTTAATTAGGGTTCCGTACCCCAAAAGAAAAAAACGGAACCCTTATAGGATCACTTTGTTGTCCGTCCGTCCGTCTGTCAAGACGGTTTTTCTTAGGAACGCGTGGAGGTATCAAACTGAAATTTCTATATGATACTCAGATCTACTGTCCCTGGAAGCTGTAGAAAAATCAACCATCTAAGCCAACACAATCAAAAGATACAGCCATTTAGGCCGCAAATTTCCGCAAATTTTCGAAACTCGCACGGGAATCAAAACCTACAGGATACTTCCTGTGAACTTATAATCTTGAAATTTCGTACGAAGTCACGTCTTATAGTACAGATATAGGAAAAATTACGAAAACCATACATTTTTAATTTCATCATATAAAAATAAAATATTTTTGATAATTTTGAAAATTTCAAAGTTACTACTTCTTATCTCATGAACGCGTTGATAAATATAATTGTAGTTACCGCAATGGCCGCAACTTACCTCTATGTATTGAGAGGAGACAAAATTTTTCAATCAGCTTGTTACAATAAAATATAACACGCTGAATTACCCGTCGTTGCCGGGTTAAAGTATAAAAACATAAATAATAATTCAGTAAATTTTATAATATTTTCAAATATAAATAAATAACTTTGATAAAAAAGCTTGCCCTTGTTATATTATAAAATAAATGATAGATGTTTATATAAAATGAAGGATTACTGGAACGATAAAGATACCTTTGTCATTAATTTATGATCCTCCAGCTTTTCATATTTTAATGTTATAAATTTCATTTTGCAATAAAAATACCATAACTATGACTCGATTGTCGTGTTGGTTGAACTTTTACTTATGTACCTACAGGTTTGTACGGAACCCTCGGTGCGCGAGTCCAACTCGCACTTGAACGGTTTTTTTTTAAATAACATATAATAGTGAAATATAAATAATACTTAGATATAAACTAACAGTTATTTAAGTCATTGATCATACTATTAACAGATTGAAAATTTTTGTCATATTTAGTTACAATATTATACATATATTTTTGAATGAAGTACCATATTTCTTCACATTCAGGGGTATAGTTGAAATGAAATGAAAAAAAAGACTTAAAGCAAATATCAACAGCTTTTAGTGCACTTTTAACCTTGTAAAAATATTTGTTGATTACAACATAAAAAGAGATAACTTGCCCGTCATCAGCTTCAACAAATACCATATATGGTTGCAATTTTTGTCCAATTCTATAGGCCTTATTTGATTTGGCATCATCAACTTCTTTTAACTGTGGTACATTCTGTGAAAAACAAACTCATATAATATTTTATAGTATTATTATTTTTCATATTTTATTCTTACACTAATGTAGTATAGAAATGACTGCTGTATTTCAAGCTTAGATGGTCTGAAATAGCTAGTTTTTGAATTTCCAGCGTTTGTTCGTTTTGACACATTAACTGGCTTAAATAACTGAACAAAAACTTTAAGAGCAGCAATAGTCACATGATTACCTATAAACAATTTTTAAGTGTAATATGTAATTAAATATAAGCGTTGAAAATGTATGGTTTGTTTTAATTTTTATTAATTTAGTATAAACTTACCTAATTCAAAAGAGTTCTGGATTACATCAACTTGATGGTCAACTCCCTTGATGTTATATTTTTTCACATATTTTGGCACTTTATTTTTTAATACTTCAAACTTATTGTACAGTACAAGATTTTTTCCTGGGTACAGTACTTCAAAATCCAATTCAATCTATAATTAATCAATTAATGTACAATATTCCAATGTTAATAATCCATAAGGTAGGTATCCTAAACAAACAGTATTATTAAAATTATGAATACAATTATTTATATTTTATTCTAACCAAAGTAAACCCAAGTGAACTTTTTAGTGCAGGATAATCAGTTAGATAAGAATTGTTTTCTACTCCATTGATCAAAGAATTAAATCTTTTTTGAAATGTATTTTTCCATTTTATATTCACTAGGTCCCATGGAGCAGTATAGTTCTTAAGCCATATTGTATCTTCTTCAAATAATTCTATGATTCAATATAAAAAATGAAAACAAGTACTCAAATAGTAAGAGTTGGCGTTGACCGTCGTTTAGACATCCGATTAAGTCTTTAAACTGTTCATTGTCTATGAGGTGCACTATTATCTTACCACCATCTTTAGGTGAATCTACATCTGATGTATTGGTATTTTAAACATAATCTTCAACATCGTTTATTAGTACATCGTCTGGTACCCAATTTTCATCGTCTACAAGCTGATTGTTGTTACGGCCTTGTTCTCCTTCTATTTGGATTTCATTATCGTCTAATTGGGTTTCTTCTACTTTATTAAACTGTTGGTACAAAATTTTTTATTTGATCAATGTTTGTTTCATACACTTGTTTACAGTTAATATCTAAAAATCAGTTTTTCATCGCGCCATTGTAAAAATAACATAATATTTTCTCTGTAAAAGACGTTCATTTTTATCACATTAAACCTAACATGCCGTATGATTTTTCTAATTTTACGTTATGTATATACTGCAACGTGCTCTGATACTTATATTAAATATAATATATGAATTACATACCATAGCCAACAATAATCTAACATTGGGGGTGCAAAACGACACTTTTTGATGAGGGTGTAACAATTATTCTTATAATTGGATTCTAAAAGTGAGCAGGTGATATCAAGTACAGATTTTCCTAACCGTGAACGATTAACACATTAACGTAGCAATTGTCGATCATCAGCGGCGGGGAACGGCGTGAGAACGCTAGCCGCAACGAAAATATTATATTATAACAATTATATTATGCGGCGGCATCGTGCAGGGTCAAAGGCAGATCATCGCACGTACGCTTGCCACCCGGTAGAATAATATAGAAATATAATTCCACCCGATAGAATAATATAGATGTCAAAATGACGCACGTCGTCGTTCAGATAACGCAAAGCGTGGGAAGAGCGGATGCAGGTGCAGATGACCATCAGGGACCTGAAGGTACCGCGGGAGTCCCTGGACGATATATAAGGGGGCCCAGATTAGGCACAATTCAGACGTGATCCACCAGAGTTAGCGCAAGCACCTTCACGTCACCCAGTTTAATATTTTATGTCTCCTGGACTTAGAATATTTTTCACAAGTTTTATTAAATTAATTAATTGGACTTAGAATAATTTTAAATAAAAAACACTTAGAATAATTTCGAGAGTTCAATTATTTCACAAAACCTTTCCAAATCGACATCATTCAACTGATTGTACGTGGCACGTTACAAATTTGGCGCAGTCGGTAGGATTCTTTCAAATAAGAATTCTTTGGACGAACAATTTTAATTTTTTCGAACTTAGAAAATTTTCGGAAAAAAAATTTTTTTTCCACTTCGAAAATTTTTCGAAAAAATTTAAAATATATCCACTTCGAAGAATTCACGGAGGCACATTCGGCAACGAATCACTGTTGAAGAAGACAACTGCAGAACGTCAACTTCAGCGACTCCGAAAGAGAAAGAATCAACAAGTAACACCACGCTCAGCAATCAAGAAGAATGGAAGCATCGACTCAAACCATCGTTGTGTAAGCATAATTTTTTTCTTAATGTAGAATAATTTTAAGCGTCTAACTCTGTTCGCGTCTCCTTTGGAATTAAAAACTCCATCGTATAAGTTACTTTTAATTGTGAAGGTGTATATATATATATTCCCCGTGAAACATTAAATAAAATATCTTGATAAAATAAATAAATAATTTAAAAAGGAAAAATTTAGAATAAGCAAAAATAAAAAAAAATAAAAAAAACGCAACGATTAAATAAATTTAATATTTTAATAATACACTTAGATTATTTTTACGCATAAAATTTTTGTTCAATAATAAAATAATACAACTTTATTTTAGTTATAAAATATATAAATATTTCAAATATAAATAATTTTTCGAGAAAAAATAAATAAATAAGAATTTTTTTTAAGAAAAAAAAAGACAAATAATTTTTCAGAAAAAATTAATAAATTAAGAATCTAAAAAAAAATAATATATATTTTATTATTTCAAAAAAAAGAAATACAACAAAGTAACATAAAGAACTTTCAGAAAAAATAATAAGTTAAAAAAAAATCAAAAAAAAAATTAATAATAAAAATATTTTATTTTTTAAATATAAATAAAATATTTTGACATAGAAAATTTTTCAGGAAAAAAATAATAGAAATATTTTATTTTTTTTTATAAATAAATTTTGACATAAGAAATTTTTAAAAAAAAAAATAATATTTAGTTTTAAAATGAGATTTTATTTTATTATTTTATTTAATATAATAGCAGAAGAATAATTTTTTTTTAAAATAAAAATTTGATAATAAAATTTATTTTTAATATAAAAGGAAGAAAAATTATTTTAATTACTTTAAGCATTTTTTAATTACGGAAATTAAATTATTTTATTAAAATTAAATATTTTACAAGAAAATTATTTTTTTTATGCGAAAAAATTATTTAAGATAAATATCGTAAGAATAGTAGGTATAAAATTAAATTTATTAAAAAAAAAAATAACACAAAAAAAGGAATATATTAGTAAATAAAAAAAAATTTTAATTAAGGGGAAAATATTTTATTTAAAGAAAATTATACGTGAAGAACACGGAAATAAATAATTATAGAATAAAAAAATTATTAGTGAATTATACGTCAAGGAACACGCAAGAAAAAAAAAACGAAAGAGTTTATTTTGTGAATTAAAAAGAATATTAATTGAGAATTTTATTGAAGGCAGTTAAGACCTTATTTATTGAATTATTGGGAAGGCAAGTAATAAGTCCTTATATATTGAATTATTTTAGGCTGAAAAAGTGCCATATTTTAAAAGTTGATGAAAGGAATTATTTTGGGGCGGATTTAAGCCATATATTGAGAATTAAAAGTGTTGAATTTATTTAGGCTGAAAAAGTGCCATATTTTAAAGTGATGATGAAAGGAATTATTTTGGGGCGGATTTGAGCCATATATTGAGAATTAAAAGTATTGAATTATTTAGGCTGAAAAAGTGCCATATTTTAAAAGTTGATGAAAGGAATTATTTTGGGGCGGATTTGAGCCATAATATTGTGAATTAAATAATTGTGAATTTTATTGGGCGAGTAGAGCCGTATATTGAAAAATAATTGTGAATTTTATTGGCCGAGAAGAGCCGTATATTGAAAAATAATTGTGAATTTTATTGGGCCAAAAAGAGCCGTATTTTGTGAAAAAAAATAATTGTGAATTTATTTAGGCCGGGAAGAGCCGTATTTAGCGATTTTAATAATCGGAGATTTATTTAGGCAGAAATAAGCCGTGTTATAATTAAAAGATAATTGTGAATTTTATAGGCGAGAAAGTCCTATCGTGTTGAAAAAAAATTACTTGACGTATATTGTGAATTTTAGAGAGGATAAAAAAATCCTAGAGAAAAAAAAAATATAAAAAAAAAATATAGATAGAAATAATTGGGGGAATAATAAAAATATTACGAGAATTTTATAATAAAATAATATTGATAAATATTTTTAAAGACATTAATGTTTGATTAATAATTGAAAAAAAAATAATAAAAAAATTTATTTTAAGAAATAAACATATTTAATTTAAGTTATAATAAATGAATATACAAATAAACGTATGAATAAGGAAAAAGAAGAAAATAGTTATAGTGAAAACGATAGTAATAGTTCGGAAGAGGAAACAGATACAACAAAAGAAATCGGAACTCACGTAGAGTTAGATAAAAATATTGAAGTAAATAAATTAGTAAACATAAGTATAAATACGAAAGAGGGTAGCGACTCTACACAGGGAATTAATAAGGAAAAAACAACAGGGAAAAGTTTGTTAGATACTACTGTTAGAGAAGACTCAAATACCGGATTAGAACAAAGATTAATAGGGTTACGTAGTACACCAAATTTAGTCCACTCAGAATTAGGACCAGTAAAGAGGAAGCAAAGAACAAAAATGTCTAGTGTAAAGGCTACAATTGAGCAGGTCACTGCTATGATACCAATTTGTGCCGATGCAAAAGACGTTTGTTCGTTCATACGGGCATGCGATTATGCATGTGAGGCCGTAGATAAAGAAACTATACCCTTATTAGTGAAATTTATTAATACTAGGATTACTGGCAAGGCGTTAGAAGTATGTCGGTATAGGGAAACCAGTGATTGGGAAACTATTAAAAAAATATTAAGGGGGCTTTTGAACAGCAATTGTCACCACAAACATTACAAATAGGATTAAATTCTGTTCGTATGAAAAATGACGAAGATGTATTAACTTATACGGGTCGCGTAGAACAGTTATATTATAATTTGTGTAATGCAACATTGGCAAATAAAACGCCCGAAGAGGCGAGAATTTTAAGGCAAACCCTCAAGGATCGGGCATTAGCAATTTATATAAACGGGTTAAAAATGGATTTACAAACAATATTACGAGCTAGGAACCCAGAAACTTTAGAACTGGCAATGCAAATGGCTAGGCAGTTAGAAATCGAATTTAGTTTTAACAAAGAATTACAAAATAACGAGACTAAAGTAAATCAAAACGGAAATAAAAATAATAACGGAAATCGTTGGTCAAATAACTATCAGGGAAATAATCCAAATGGACAGAAATTCGGTTATAAGCAAAATTATAATCGTGGTCAGAATAGACAAGGTCCTAATAATTATAATAACGTTAATCGTAATAATAATTTTAATAATTTTGGTCGCAATAATAATAATAGTAATAACTATCCGCGTAATAATAACGGTCAATATAATAATAATAATCGGAGACAGCAAAACAATCCCGGATGTTATATTTGCGGCAGAACTAATCATGTCGCTCGCGATTGTCGTGGTAATGTTACACAAGTTGCGCGTCGGAATAATAATAATAATCAGCAACCGCAAAATAATAACGCACGACAAAATACTAATAATAATTTTAACAATAATTCGGCACCAATAACTTTAGTTATTGCAATAAGATAGGACACGATAGTGTTAGCTGTTATAGTAGGCAACGGGGAGCGAGCGTAATAATGCAAACCGGACGGGAAACGGTCAAGTGTCGAACGGGAACGGCGTCCGTTCGATCAACCAAATAACGGCCGTAACGGAGGAATTATCACCCAACGATGTTTCACCATCGTATCAGTAATTAATGAAAATCATGTTACATTTCAATCACCTAACTTTAAAACAAATACAGCAAATCTTCTTTTAGACACCGGTAGTGAAATCAATTTAATAAAAATAAATAAATTAACAGGCGAAACATTAGTAAACGAAAAAGAAAAAATAAATTAAAAGGCATTAATGATAAAATAGTAACTACCATAGGCAAAATTACAATAATATTAATATTAAATAATAATAAAATAAAAACGGAATTTCATGTGGTCGATAAGGAATTTCCAATACCGCGAGATGGAATTCTAGGTCACCACTTCCTGTTACAAACTAACGCGATAATAGATGTTGCGAATAATATATTAACTATAAATGATAACACTCCGTGCGAATTAAATAAAGATAAAATATGTTACACATTAAAACCGCGAACGGAAACAATAATATCTATACCAATAGCTGATCCGATAATGGAAAATAAAAATATTTTAATACAGAAACAAGAATTAATACAGACGTATATTGCGCTAATATAATAAACACGGTAAAGAACGGAAATACGGTGATAAGTATACTGAATATTCCGAATTACCACAAAACATTTATGAGGACCAATTAAATAAAATATTATACGACAATGACATAGAATATAAATTACACGAAATAACTGTAGTGAATGACAATAACGATCGCGTAAATAAAATAAAAAGTTTAATACGTAGTGACCATTTAAATAACGAGGAACGTAAAACAATATTAGAAATATGCGAAAATTTTTCCGATGTATTTCATTTGGAAAACGATTATTTAACATTTACTAACGCCGCGGAACACGTAATAAGATTACCCGCCAATCAACCGCCTATATATAAAAGACCATATAGATTGCCACAGGCACAGCAAAAGGAAATTGAACAACAATTAATTAAAATGGAACAAAACGATATCATAGAACGATCTATGTCACCTTTTAATGCGCCTTTGTTGTTAGTAAAAAAGAAATCAGATTCATCTGGTAAAGATAAATTCGAATAGTAATTGATTTTAGGGCACAATCAATGAAGTAACTTTAAATGAATTTCATCCGTTACCTAATATTACGGAAATATTAGATCAATTGGGACAATGTCAGTTTTTCACCATTTTGGATTTAGCAAACGGTTCTATCAAATACCTTTAGCGAAGGAATCTCGCGAAATGACAGCTTTTCGACCGGTCAAGGTCATTACCATTTTAAACGTATGACTATGGGAATGAAAACAAGTCCCGCTACATTTCAGCGATTAATGAATAACGTATTGTCGGGGATAATAGGCATTAAATGTTTAGTATATTTAGACGATATTATTATTTATGCGAAAAATTTGAGCGATCATAACAATAAGCTGATAGACGTATTCGAACGTCTACGTACCCATAATTTAAAAATACAACCAGATAAATGCGAATTTCTAAAACGCGAATGTTTATTTTGGGACACATAATTCGGAACACGGAATAAAACCAGATCCGAAAAAGATAACATCAGTAATAGAATTTCCGGTGCCTAAAACTGTAAAAAGCAAATAAAACATTTTTAGGTTTATCGGGGTACTACAGGAAATTTATACAGGGATATAGTATGTTAGCTAAACCAATGACACACTTTTAAAAAAGGATGTTAAATTTAATTGGGACGAAAATTGTCAGGTAGCTTTCGACAAATTAAAAAACGCACTCTGTGCAGAACCAATTTTACAATATCCAGATTTTACGAAACAATTTATACTTACAACCGACGCTAGTGGTAAGGCTCTAGGAGCTATACTATCCCAAGGAACGATAGGTAGCGACCTACCAATAGCGTACGCATCTAGAACTTTGAATAAAAGTGAAATGAATTACTCAACTACTGAACTAGAATGTTTAGCGATCGTATACGGGGTTAAACAATTTAGACCTTATCTCTATGGTAGAAAATTCGTGATACTCACTGACCATAGACCATTATCTTGGTTATTTAACTTAAAAGATCCGTTATCAAAGTTGGCGAGATGGCGCATACAGCTTGAGGAATACGATTACGAAATAAAATATAAACCGGGAGTACAAAATTCGAACGTAGATGCTTTAAGTAGAATGTATAGTATAAAAGAAATTAAGGACGAAAGTTATACGAGCTTTCTAGAAAAATCGGAAACAACAATAATAACGAATAGTAATGTGAAAGAGGTGAACGGTGAATTACTAGAATCACCCGCAGAATATCATATTGTATCAGAAATAGAAAAATATTATAACTTTAAATCGGGAATAAACTACGAATTAAAACGAAAATTTGGAACGAATAAAATGTTAGAATCAAATAAACAAATAGGCGACGTAGTATATTTTAATTACTAAGAAAGATACATAATATTTTTGATAACTTAAAGTAAAGAAAAACAATTAACCACAAGTGAAAATATGCATTTTGCATTATTAAATTTAAAGTACTTTTGCATTAAAAACTCCTTGACTAAGTTAGCCATGAACCAGTTAGGAAAGAAAGACGGGTTGGACTGGACAAAAACAAGATCAATGATTAGGTATATATTTCGAAATACCGATATAGAAATAATAATCTGTACTAAACTAGAATACACTAATGAGAAAAAATTAATCATTTTCAAGCAATTTCATGACTCATTACTAGGGGGTCATGCTGGATTAAATAGAACGGTTAAGAAAATTAAACGACAATTCAACTGGCCAGGGTTAAAACAAGAAGTAAGGGAATGGGGTTAAGGAAAAGCTACTAGGTGACACACCAGATAGGCTAGCCCTAAGTAATATGCCGCCCTTACTAAAAGAACAATAAAATGTATAAATTAAATATATAGATATTTAGATATAATAAGGAATAATATTAATAATATAATATAACTTAAAAGTAATAATATAAGTTATTAACAATCACATAAATGTATAAGTATGTACTAAATGTAAAAAAAAAATAAATATGAAAATACAATCACTAATACAAAATGTTTAATTATACAGAAAAGAGACACATAAATTCATAATTATGGACTTCGAGTTCTCAATGGTGAACAAGACAAGCATGGTTGTCATCTCCGGAGCTATATCCAATAGCTTAGACCGATTTAAGATTAGGAAACTGGAGGGACGACCTCTTTTGCTACCACTTAACGAAGAAGCTCGACCTATGGGTGAGACGGAGCTTCAGGTGGCAATAAGAGAGATAAAAAGAGTGTTCAGAGTAAAAACTGATCTGAGAGATGCTTGTCTGGACCAAATGAAGCAGAGTTTGAGTTCGACGAAAAATAACTTAACACGAGGATATATTGACAGTTATATACGTAGAGGTAATAAGGAGAATGTGATAGTAGTGTGGAACGGACATTCGGACAAAAACATTTTAAAAAGATTAGATTTAGACCATTATCCTATGTTAAACATAACGTGTTACGATAAGTATTTTAATAAAAATTTCTATATTCAGTTTGAAAAATTAGGCAATAAAGAAATAATTTTCGAAGTAGATATCGGTACATATAATAAAACAGGAAGGCTACTTAATTTAGTAGAGACCCATGATATAATATGTAAAAAGAAACACCATACTACGTATGCGCATGATCCGAGAATGGATGTCAAGTATACTAAATGTATATTTGATTATGTGATACGGAAACAGCGATATGAAAATCTAATAAAACATTTCTAAAAAAATATATAAACAATAACAATAAAAGTAGTAATAAAACAAAAACAACGGTTACATTAATAATCAAAATACGAACGTAAAATTTCTTTTTCAGAAATTCATAATTCTATAAATTACAAATCAACTCTACGAAATAAATAATAACCAATAATGGATAGAATGGAGCAATTAGCTTCGGCAATATCGTTTAACATAGAAACGCAATTTCATATTAATCCAACACAGGGAGAATGGCATAATTACACAGCTTGTTTTGATTTTCATATAGTTACCGCTAATGAAAATATACTCGTACCTTACGAGGATGAAACTATATTGGAAATGATTGAGGCAGCCAAAAGGTTTTTGTATGATATGGCGATAGACAGAGAATTTGGTGAACCATACTGTTATGAATTAAACTATTACCTCGAAATAATACAAAATCCACGAGATATATTGAATTACAGTAGATAAATGTATGTCTAGAATGAATTGATCAGGTAAAACGAAATGGTTGGGGCTGTACGAAACACCTATCGACATAACATTTGACATATGATCGATGGGGTGGATTCTACGGCATCCCCAATGAGTAAAGAGTGATCAAGTAAACGTATTAACCATAATCAATTAGGGTTGTTGTCAATGTGGACGACGTACTTCAAATGATTAGTATGTCATTCCATGGGCAGCGAATCTTGATTGAGTAAATAAAATAAAAAACATACAACCTGGAATGATAATAAATATATATATATACACTTAGATTTAAGAAAACATACTGTACGAATAAGTTACTATTGGGATATGGAAATAAATTTGAATTGTGGGGAACTTATAGATTTTGTACTACTAATATATTATAATAAGTAAAAAAATATTATTTGTATTAATTAATTTACCATATAAGAAACTATTGTAATCAACACATTATACTAACCACATATTTTATTGGAATTATCAAATCAATTATAATCACTATATTGTACTATTTACTAACACTATATTTTATTGTAATCACAATTATAAATTATAAGAAAACTAACCAACATATTTAAAACATAGAATTAGATAACCAAATATTTAATCTAACCATATAATCGTTAATTATATTATAATCAAAATATTTAATCAAACTATTTAACCATTTGTAAGTGTAATCAATCCATATTTAATCAAAACTATATATACAACATATACATCATATATTCGTATTATATAACGAAAATACTTTAAATGTAAAAGCATACAGAGAATTGTAATGTATGTCTTATATCAATGACTTGTAATCGATTATTGTAAACACTATAACATTGTAATAATTTGTAACTTAACTATTTTGTACTGAACTTTGAAAGATTTCTGTCTTTGAGACATAAACCTTTTTTTTCGTGGGGAGGTGCAACGTGCTCTGATACTTATATTAAATATAATATATGAATTACATACCATAGCCAACAATAATCTAACATTGGGGGTGCAACAGACACTTTTTGATGAGGGTGTAACAATTATTCTTATAATTGGATTCTAAAAGTGAGCAGGTGATATCAAGTACAGATTTTCCTAACCGTGAACGATTAACACATTAACGTAGCAATTGTCGATCATCAGCGGCGGCGGAACGGCGTGAGAACGCTAGCCGCAACGAAAATATTATATTATAACAATTATATTATGCGGCGGCATCGTGCAGGGTCAAAGGCAGATCATCGCACGTACGCTTGCCACCCGGTAGAATAATATAGAAATATAATTACCACCCGATAGAATAATATAGATGTCAAAATGACGCACGTCGTCGTTCAGATAACGCAAAGCGTGGGAAGAAGCGGATGCAGGTGCAGATGACCATCAGGGACCTGAAGGTACCGCGGGAGTCCCTGGACGATATATAAGGGGGCCCAGATTAGGCACAATTCAGACGTGATCCACCAGAGTTAGCGCAAGCACCTTCACGTCACCCAGTTTAATATTTTATGTCTCCTGGACTTAGAATATTTTTCACAAGTTTTATTAAATTAATTAATTGGACTTAGAATAATTTTAAATAAAAAACACTTAGAATAATTTCGAGAGTTCAATTATTTCACAAAACCTTTCCAAATCGACATCATTCAACTGATTGTACGTGGCACTTTACAATACTTGTTTGGTTTTCCGATTAGAGTGGAGTCAATCGGATAAGTGGTATCAGGTTCATTATCAGTGTCAGAATCAGAACTGTTGTTAGCCGGTTTTTTTTTTTACCGCGGACTTCATAATTGGAGCCAAATTCTGCTAAAGTTACATCTTCAAGACTGTGTGGTCTACATGAATAGTATTCATTGAGACCGTAAAAAAAAAATGTCATCAGATTTTGAATCCATTTCTCCTCTAACTGCCATTGGTTTCAACATTCGAGTTCTTTTATCAGGATGGCTAGTGTTTATAAATATATACCCAGTTGAAGTATTGCATTGCTTCATACCTAAGCAAGTGTACACTGCTTCCTGTGCAGAGATTTCTTGACTCCCTGAAAAAGTTGACGCTATTTTTTTCAGTTGTTCTTTAACCGATAAATCAGTAGAAGACTTAAAGACTTAAGATTTTCGACAATGTCTCTCATTAGTTTTGATATTCCACGTTGGCTTTTTCCAATATACTCGATTACATATCTAACACAAGAATAAACGTCCAATATGAACTGTATATCCATGTTAGATTGCCATAACGGAAATAATTCTTCATTGAATCCAGAAACCATTCGTTGTTTTATTGTACGTTTTAGAAAAATTGTTGGCCGTCTGATAACAGTTCGAATAATGGATTTATATTCATTAACATCTTTAATTGACAATTTTTGTAAAATGTCTTCTAATGATGGATCTGAAGATGAATCACTGTCCTTGAAGTCCCTGAGGTATTGCAGAAGTTTTTCATATTGTAGGGTACGAATTTTTCTTGTGATCGGATTACTTATGTCTTCTGTTAGCGGAGTCAATATACAGGTTTCATTCATTGGCGGATATGGTATGTTGAAGCGACACTTTTTCATTTGTTAACTAATACTTTGCATTTAAAAAACAAGTTGGAGTCCGATGCAAAACTTCGATCTACGTTCAGCAGTTCAGACCTTACTACTTTTGAGTAATTTTTTAAAGGTGATTTATTTGTACGTGGATGCCCACCAAATAAATTAGGAAAAGCTTTTTCCTCTGCATAGTCATCAATAAGAATAGATAACGGTTTCATGCATTCGCTTGGTGCAAAAGAAACAAAATCACAGTTTTCAATTTTTGAAAAAAAAAAAATATCGCGTGATATTTTCGTTGCTTTTTTTTATTTTGTGTGCGTTTACTCGGACGTCCCATTTTATGAAAAAAAAAAATATATATATATTATATAAGACAAAAATAAATAAATAAAATAAACTTACAGCTAAAAAAAACTTTAATACTAAAAGTTTAAAAAAAAAAAAAAAAAAAAACAACAACTGCTACCTCTGTCAACCAAAAAAAAAAAAAAAAAATACAAAATTAGCTGATAATTAGAGCAGCGTTTCCCAACTTCTTTTACTCACGGAACCTTTGTAGGAGTTTGAACGTTTTGTGGAACCCCCATATTTTTTCTATAATAGTAATGTATACATATGTTTTGTATACTTAAATGAGTGGGTTGTCGGACACTTCCGACACAAGAATGTGATTAATATAAAAAAAAATCTAAGGAAAGACGATTTCAACATTTTATTTTGTTCATAATTATTACAATATTTTTAATGTCTATACAAAAGCTTATTCGTAATCACTTTCCATGACTGAAGAACTTTCCAAACCTCCTCAATTTTAAGTGACTCGAACTTAATTTTCAATTCAGAAGATTTTATTTCAAGCAAACTTTCGTATTCATTTGATGAAAGTACTTATGGCTTGTTCTGAATTGAAAATGGATTTTATACCCACAAATTTTCAAAATCTTCATTTAATCTTGGAAAGTAGGAAAGTAATCCAGATTTTAAACTAATTAAATGGTCTTTTATTTTTTCTGCATTTACCGGTGTCACTGAGTTTTCATTTTCATATAAGAATTTATTCAGGTTTAAGAAACATGAAATATCATTTTCTTGTACACATTCGACTCAAAAGTCCAACTTTCCAATGAGAGCTTTCATTTCAAGCTATCATTGGCTTGAAAAATCGAAGTTTTTTTTCCTTGTAAACTCAAGTTCGTTTCGTTTAACTTGTTGAAAATATCAGAGAGGTATGCTAGCTTTATTAGAAAATTTTCATCATGAAACCATTCATAAAGTTTTTTTTTGTATGCTCCTTTAGGAAAATTTTTACTTCACCCCGCAATTCAAAAAGTCTTGTTAAAACTTTGCCCTTGGACAACCACCTGATTTCTGTATGTAAAATAAGATTCTGATGGTCACTCCCCATTTCCTCACAAGGCTTCTTGAACAGCCTTATTTTTAAAGGGCATGATTTTATAAAGTTCACGCACTGAACAGTGACATCTAGTTCTGATTTAAAGTCTGTCGAAAGTTTCTTGGTTGCCAATGCATGGCGATGTAAAATACAGTGGGTGTTACTACATTTTGGAGCTACCTCTTTAATTCTAGTTATTACACGTTTTATCTTTCCAACCATTGCAGCAGCACCATCCGTGCATACGTCCACACATTTTTGCCATGACAATTTTTTTTTTTTAAATATTTATTTACTACATCAAAAATGTTTTCTCCTGTGGTATGCGTTTCCAAACTTTCACAAATAAGCAATCCTTCTTGAATGGTTTTCTCATGAGCATATCTAGCAAAAACAATTAGTATGGATAACCCAGAAACATTGGATAACCCAGAAACATCGGTGCTTTCGTCCATTTGTAAGGAAAATTGGTTACAGTTAATTAATCTAAAAACAAATTCATTTTCAATGTGATCAGAAATTTTATGAATTCGATCAGAAATGGTATTGTTTGAGCACTGCACTGCTGCAACTTTTCTTCCCGCATCATCTATATAATATCGAATACATATCGAATACAAGAGACCACTTCTATCATACTAGGTTTAATCAAACTTTCGGCAATGATGGGAGGTTTTCCGGCACGTGCAATATTATAACTCAATATAAATGAAGCCTCTGTGTTTTTCTCATTTTCGTCTTTTACATAGGTAATAAGAGAAATCGCACTTTCAATTGAAATGTCTTTCTTCATTCTAAAGAAATCCGGACATTTCCACTTCAGATTTGGATGGTTAGATTCCAAATATCGCTTTAGCTTCGCAGAAGCCAAAGAACTGTTACTGAGAACTTTCTCACAAAGTACGTACCTCACATCAGGAAACGTGTCAATTCCAATAGGAATAAATCCAAAAGATAAATATTCTTCATCATATCGTCTTTTTTTAACTTTTGAACAATTGATTTGAGTGTATTCCTTAGATAGAGATGCTTCATTTTCGATAGTGGCTTTTTGGAGAGGAGCAGCTTCACAGTGAGAAGTCGAGTTTTCCGATGGAATAGACGAAGTGTGACTTTTACATGTAGATGTTAAACCAGCCTTCTCTACTGATAATAATCGCCCTGTTTTGAGCCATGTGTCCATTTCAGTAAAAATTATGAAGGAACGGGTACCAAAACTGCACCGACAAGAAATTTTACATTTTACATTGCATAATCATTATTTAAAACAACGATTAAAACTTTTTTTTTAAAACAGAAAAAACGAAAAAAAATACTCATAACGTTAAACATAACGAAAACGTACACGTTATTTTTAAAAAATGATATCAAAATTATAATCAGTTAACGATTTAATTTAATAATTTAAATAATGTAATTTAATAACGTATTTTAAAAACGTTTTTAATTCCTGAATTTTCAAACCATTTTAACATAATTAAAAGTACAACTTACCAGAAAATAAGAATTATTCGTGATAGTAATAATTTAACACTAAAATTCAAACGTTAAAATTATTAAAAATGACAACAAGTATTTTGTAATGATGAGATAAGTAGGGTGAAATAGCCGGTACTGGGTCCCCCCGCTTCACCACCCCCCGACTGTATTGCGCCACCCAGCGCCGCCCCTTCCCCTCCGCCTCATTTACACTACGTCATCGGTCCACTGCCGCCTATACTGCGCCACCCCCTCCCCCTCCCCCGCCTATCCACTACGTCATCGAGCCACTCTGGCCCATACTGCGCCAACCCCTCCTCTCACCCCGTCCTATACACTACGTTATCTGTGCACCGCCGCCCATACCGCGTCACCGTCACCCCACCAATCACACTATTATCGACGTCGTCGACGGTGGCGCCATCTGTCCGTACATTTGGGCTGACGCGGTTTTTCGTCTCGCATTCGTACGATATCTCCATATTATCACGCTAAAACCCCGCCACTTGTACCACGAGCGCCGTGAGTACGCACACGTATAAAACATATACATACACGTATAAAACATATATATAAATGTGTAAAACATGTACATACATGCATACTTTTAGTAGGATACGGAGTCAAATACTAACGCCATTGAATCGTTTAATATAATTAGATGTTTATTCAATAAAAATATACAGGTTATCGTGTTATAACCGACATGAATAATCTACATGATATCCGACGACATCATACGATTCCGTTTTACATCTATGGACTTGATCATTACTATTACCGCGATTATTACGAATGTCATTAAATTCATTTTGAACATTCGTAATAAATTGAGCGCCTTTATATAATAACACATATACGCATTTAAGGTTATGCACGGCGTGTTGCTGCCTAACTTCATCATTTTCCTCCCAATTCACCAGCAATAGGCCGCAGTAGTACCATT
>NC_065532.1:399024-483501 GCF_020184175.1 Aphis gossypii
ATATACTTTACACAAAATTACAAAATAAAATGTCCTAAACAATTTAAATTATGTATGGAAAATAACATCTATTATACAGGCTAAAGTCATCTAAATACTTAACACTGGATGATAGGCTTTGCTGTATAACTGATATTATATAAGTTATTAAAATAAGTTATGATCCTAGACGAATACATAATGAATGTTGATAATCTTAAGACCGCACAATTAAAACTGTAGTTTGTATTTGGAGGATTGAATACAAACATACATAGTATAAGATATTAAGGTCAGAAGTGTGGATAATAATATATAGTTCGATATTATTTAAATAAAAATAAAATCTAGGTTTCTGCCTATGTTAAAAAATAACAATTATTATAAGGTTAGCACCCTCACACTTTTTATCAGGCTTGGGACTGGCAACTCATACATAATATTATGTAAGTGAATAGTTGGCGGTTATACGTTCCTTTTTGAATCCTTTAACAGTCAGATTGTATACTTACAGGTTAAGTTTACAATTTATTTTTAGCTGTGTTATGTTTTGTATTTTTCCAATTGGAGAATATTTTTACATTATTTTTAGAATGATAACATATACATCTTTGCTGTTGTTTGGCCATCTTTTTTCTGCAACTATTGTGTCATTGGCGCAAACCCAATTGGAAGTTCCTTGTCTCAGGTATGCAATGTAATGGCCAGAACTTGTGTTTTCTCCCATATGTAATATTGCAGCTTGAGTTTTGTATTGTGCTCCAGCAATTTCCAAATAGAGGTGGGTACGCCACTAAGTTTTAGATCTGTTATCTTGTTGGGAATAAATTGACCATTTACAAATGTTGGAATAAATAGTTTTAGTTGAATTACTATAAATATACTCATTTGCCACTATTATCTGATGTTTATCTTCAGAACTTCCGATTTTGTTACAATTATTGCATTTGTAGTCGTCTAATGTATTCCAAACATTTTGATTTGTTGAAAATAATGTTTGCAAAGTTTGTGATCTGTGCTGTGGAATCTCAAAATGTAGAATCAAACTTGTAGGTGCATTGTTGGCCGTTGTATGATTACAAGTATTGCAACGAATGGTATACAATTCTTGAAATCCAAATAAAGATTCAAATGTAGGTCTACTACGGTCCATAAGTGCTTCTAAAAATTCTATACAATCTTGTTGCTGTTGCAGAGTATATAATATTGTCTCGTTGTCCAAATATTCTCTGATTGTTCGAGTATCACATGACCCACTGTTACTTGTATATTCGTGTAAGCTATGTTGAAGTGTTGGTCCGAGTTGATTATTGCGAATTTCATTTACAAGAGATTGGCAATTAAAAAGAACCTGTATGACAGAATTAGCATAACATGATACACCATCAATGTTAGTAAAGCCACAAAATATACTACTTGATGTTATGTCAACTTTATTCTTAATACTTGATATTTTTATTGTTTTTGGATTTTTTGACATAGTTGCATTATCACTTATTGTTTCTAATAATGAATCTGACCTTATGTTGCAATTTTCTGGAACTTTGAGAGTATTACTATTGACCTGAATAAATTGAATATCATTAATTACGGTATTATAATCAACTATTTTGGTTGATTTAGTTTTAGTTTCTGGAACCAAAATAGTGTCACTATCAACCTGTATAAACTCAATATCGTCCAACTTATTATTATTATTCAGGACCTTAGTTGATTTAATCGATTTTTTGGATTTTTCTACAGGAAATCCATCGATTGCAGGAACGTTTGGTTTAATAAAATTGTTTTTGACTTCTTCTTGTACAATTTGGTCATCAACAGTCTCAGAATATTTTTCTATTTCCTTGAAAGTATCTATGTCCATAACCAGAATAGGTCTGTGATCACTTATGAGGGACTCGTACACCAAAGCTGCAATGTCAACATTTGTAATGACATTGTCAATGGTTGTTCCGTGATCTGTAGTAATACCGTCAACCAATATTTTGTAATTGAAATGTTTTAATATTTGAACTAGTTGTTTTGGCGGTTTGTTGAAGTTTACATTGAAATCACCAATAAAGATAACATTGTTTTTGGTGGAAGCTACCGTTTCAATGAAATCACAAAGCTTCTGTACAGGAAAATTTGGCGATGAATATATCCCAATATAGGTAATATTTTCAATGATGACTTCAATTGCTTCTAAGTGTGTCTTTTTCTTTTGATCTTGAAGCAATGTTGTGCTGCAGATTATTTCTTTATGATTAATGGATTCTCCAACAAAACAAATGAACCACTTTTACCATTTGCATGTATACTGTCTATTCTACAGCATTCAGTATGGTTCTTAATGGTATATGTGTCAGATGATTTTGAACCAGTTTCTTGGAAGAACATTATTTTAGATTGTAAAAGAACGATATCCGCATAATGTGAGCTTCATATTTTTTTAAAGACCTTATATTGTGTGACATGCAGGAGAGTGGCATGTTGTGTGTCATAATTCTAGAAAAGCGCGGAAAAAGAGCACAACTTGGTGTCCTAAGTCTGCACATCTCATGTTCAACTTTTGCAGAAGGTTTTGGTGGCTTTGCAGGAAAGTAATCTATACGCAAACCTTGAGCAGAAGTTGCTCGACTACATCCTACATATAACATATTGCACTTCAAGAATTTTTGGGGTATATGAAATGCTACAGATTGATATGTGGCACCTTGACTTTTGTGTACCGTCAATGCCAAAGCTTCCACTAAGGGCAATTGCATTCTAGTTACTTTATGGTGCTCTGCATTACCGAGTTGAAATTCTAATTTTATAATTTCAATTGGTGTCCACTTGCACATATCATCTGTGTGTTCGCCTTCGGGTTTTAATTTGTTTTTTATCTTCTGTCTGGTTAGTGACCACACATCTGGCTCATCAAACTTGATCCAAATTCTTTTTGGAACTTCTTTACCTCCTACAGTCTGTCCTTTGTTTATTTGCACGAGTTCTCCGATTGCACCGTTCACTATGCCGTCTTCGGTTGAAATGTTTGCTATCACCATGTATTTAGCTGTTTCTTTTAAAACTAACGTAAAGCTAAACCCATAGTCTTTTGTCATGGCAGTTTCTTGGCAGATTCAATATCCGATCGTTTTGCAGACGTATCAATGGCTTCGGATATGAAACTAACTTGATTCATAGAGTTAAGCACTCTCCTGGTAATTTCGTCGACTTCGTTATTAGTAGCCCAAAGATGCATTACTTGTGGTTGAAAAGTAATGTCTAGGTGGGTTATAAGATTTTGAAAATATTTTACATCAGCTTCCTCCAACTGTCCTCTGGCCAACTTTGTTAACATCATTGCAAATTGTTTGTCATCTTTTTGGCGCATTATTTCAGTCAACTCATAAAACTTGAATGTTTCCCAAATAGATTTAATCGATAACATTTCTACAGCACTTGGAAATTTAGACAATATTTCTTCAAAACTATCGTACAATAGTGTTGCTAATACCGGTGCTAATTGAAAGAAATCGCCAAACACTATTACATTTATGTCCACAAATGGTTTATTTATTCTTAATATAGACCTCAATCGTTGATCAATGTATCCCAGTGTTTTTATGCCAACCATGGAAATTTCATCAATTATCAAAAGTTTTACATTGGCAAACTGACAACGTAGTGTATTTGAAATATCTGAACTTAACTTTGGTAACAATCCGGCAAATTGATTCAATGGTAATTTGAATGCGGAATGAAGTGTTGATCCTTTTATTCCATATGCAGCTTTACCTGTTGGTACTGTCCGCAATACGGGAGGAAGTGACAGATCATCTATATCTGGTCTAAGATTTGCTATCCGAATTACAGATTGTGCTAATGCACGTATAAGCATTGACTTTCCAGCTCCCGCTGGTCCAGTGACAAATACCTTCATCGCAGGATGACCTTTTCCCCACAATTGACTTCTTATGACATTAGTTGTATGATATAAGAGTTGGCGTTGACCGTCGTTTAGACATCCGATTAAGTCTTTAAACTGTTCATTGTCTATCAGGTGCACTATTATCTTACCATCATCTTTAGGTGAATCTACATCTGATGTATTGGTATTTTCAACATAATCTCCAACATCGTTTATTAGTACATCGTCTGGTACCCAATCTTCATCGTCTACAAGCTGATTATTGTTACGGCCTTGTTCTCCTTCTATTTGAATTTCATTATCGTCTAATTGGGTTTCTTCTACTTTATTAAACTGTTGGTACAACTTTTTTATTTGATCAATGTTTGTTTCATACACTTGTTTACAGTTAATATCTAACAAATCAGTTTTTTCATCGCGCCATGGTAAAAATAACATAATATTTTCTCTGTAAAAGTCTTGTTCATTTTTATCCACATTAAACCTAACATACCGTATGATTTTTTGATTTTACGTTTATGTATATACTTGTTTGGTTTTCCGATTAGAGTGGAGTCAATCGGATAAGTGGTATCAGGTTCATTATCAGTGTCAGAATCAGAACTGTTGTTAGCCGGTTTTTTTTTACCGCGGACTTCATAATTGGAGCCAAATTCTGCTAAAGTTACATCTTCAAGACTGTGTGGTCTACATGAATAGTATTCATTGAGACCGTCAAAAAAAATGTCATCAGATTTTGGATCCATTTCTCCTCTAACTGCCATTGGTTTCAACATTCGAGTTCTTTTATCAGGATGGCTAGTGTTAATAAATATATACCCAGTTGAAGTATTGCATTGCTTCATACCTAAGCAAGTATACACTGCTTCCTGTGCAGAGATTTCTTGACTCCCTGAAAAAGTTGACGCTATTTTTTTCAGTTGTTCTTTAACCGATAAATCAGTAGAAGACATAAGATTTTCGACAATGTCTCTCATTAGTTTTGATATCCACGTTGGCTTTTTCCAATATACTCGATTACATATCTAACACAAGAATAAACGTCCAATATGAACTGTATATCCATGTTAGATTGCCATAACGGAAATAATTTTTCATTGAATCCAGAATCATTCGTTGTTTTATTGTACGTTTTAGAAAAACTGTTGGCCGTCTGATAACAGTTCGAATAATGGATTTATATTCATTAACATCTTTAATTGAAAATTTTGTAAAATGTCTTCTAATGATGGATCTGAAGATGAATCACTGTCCTTGAAGTCCCTGAGGTATTGCAGACGTTTTTCATATTGTAGTGTACGAATTTTTCTTGTGATCGGATTACTTATGTCTTCTGTTAGCGGAGTCAATATACAGGTTTCATTCATTGGCGGATATGGTATGTTGAAGCGTCACTTTTTCATTTGTTTGTCTTTGTCAGTTCTGTAACAAGTGTGTGTATGGCTATGAGTATTTTTATGCAAATACTCATGGGCCGGACTGCCATCGTCTACCATACACGTAATGTATTTGTTGATAAGTGTTACACATGCACCAAAAGTTTCTGGTTTGGCTGGGTCGAAAACAGGTGCATTGTCTAACCACAATAGCATGTGTACATGTGGACTGCCCCTATGTTGATATTTGACACGATAAAAAAAATGTTTCACACTGTGTTCTTTGAAAATAACATTTTTGGACTTGATCAATTTAAAAAGTGCTCTAAACTTATGATCAAAATAAGTAGCACAAACAACTAGGTCTTGTCGAATTAAATCTGATTTTTGTGCATAAGTTAGGACAGTATCATCAGACAACGTTTTGGAGTAACGCAGTTTATACAAAATCTTTAACAGATCAGTCCAAGTTGATTCACTAGGGCTAAATGTTAAGAATAATGTCGGTTGACCTTCTTGATGCACCATGGCAAAAACATTTTTTCTCATCGCTGCAAGATATGAAGGTGAATTTTGTACGTTGTGTAACATTCGGTATCCTTGATCGTTATCTATAATTTTGTTTAGAACAGCTGGATTTGCTACGTCATTCGCAGTTGTGTTTCCTTTTTTGTTTTTCGTAAAACAATTTGCACATTGCTTGCAATGAGTTTTTGAACTAATACTTTGCATTTAAAAAACAAGTTAGATGAGTCCGATGCAAACCTTTGATCTACGTTCAGCAGTTCAGACCTTACTACTTTTGAGTAATTTTTTAAAGGTGATTTATTTGTACGTGGATGACCACCAAATAAATCAGGAAAAGCTTTTTCCTCTGCATGGTCATCAATAAGAATAGATAACGGTTTCATGCCTTCGCCTGGTGCAAAAGAAACAAAATCATAGTTTTCAATCATCGTGTCCATTGATCCCGGATTGATTGGTTCAATATTTGTGTCTTCATCGTCTGTTTCTTCACTTTCGTGATCCGAGCTGTTTTCTAAACTTTTTGTTGTTTCTGACACATGCGCCAGCCAATCTTTGTCTATTACAGCATCTTTATATAGAGGTTTTTTAATCAAATCATTCAATGCTGATACTACTAATGATGGTCTGACATTTTGATAAAGATAATGCTGTTTAAAGCACGATTTTCTTTTTAATTTTACCTTCATCATCTTAACTGCAGCTAAATTTTCGGCACGCCTTGGCAAAATAGATGTAGTCTTAGTCAGATCTATTGGAACATTGATAACGTTACCTTTAATTTTTAGCTGTCCATCACTGCGAAGACATTTGAATATTTTCATAAACGGTAATCTAAGGGAAACCATTTGCTTTTCTATTTGATTTAATTGCGTAACTGAAGACGGAACACTGTTTAACTCATAACCATTTTCTATGTACAACGGAGGAACTTTGGATTTTTTTATATGCGGAAGACAACTGGAACATATCGTCACAGTATTCTTGGCATCACTTGGAATTGACATCCCCAATCGACTGAAGATATCAGAGTTGCATTTATTGACACTGGATGGGAAACGTAATCTATGACACGAATACTTTTTCTGATAAACCTTGAGACCTTTTCAAAATATATTCAGATATCAAAACATCTTCCTTCTGCCTAGTTTCATTTAATTTTTGCCGTTCTCTTTTTTTATAAGATATTGAATTTGGTGTTTTCTTTTTAGTAGATACATTTTGACATAGGCTACTATCTGATGGTAATCTTCGCTTTCTCATGTTTCGAACATTTTGAATTTGATATGTTTTTTTTGAAAACTGGATTTTCCATTCGTTTCAATCTGTTCTTCACACTGGCAACCTTGTTTGCATTTTTTATAAATGGATCTTGCAATCGTTTCAACATGCTCTTACGACTGGCGGTCTGGTTGGCTTTTTTAACATCCGGATCTTGCAGTCGTTTCAACATGCTCTTACGACTGGTGATCTGGTTGGCTTTTTTAACATCCGGATCTTGCAGTCGTTTCAACATGCTCTTACGACTGGCGATCTGGTTGGCTTTTTTAACATCCGGATCTTGCAGTCGTTTCAACATGCTCTTACGATAGGCGATCTGATGTGCTTTTTTGAAATCCGGATCTTGCAATCGTTTCAACATGCTCTTATGACTGGCGATCTGGTTTGCTTTCTTAAAACTGGGTCTTCCAATCGTTTCAATGTACACTTCAAATTAAGTAATTTTATTTGATTTGTAACAACAATATCTTGAGATGCACGACATAGTGTTTTTCTTAATTTATCTTTTTCAAGTTCATGTACATGAACACTTTGGTTTTCACGGGATCGTTTCTTATTTTCTTTATTTTTAAGTGCACGTTTTGATAGTCGTCCCATTTTGAAAAAAAAAAAAAATACAATACGAAAACGAAAAAAAAATACAAACAGAATACTTAATTTATGATACAAAAAACTATTTCCCAAACAATGAGAATTGTAAAAAAAAAAAAAAATAAAAAACTGAAAATTACTTATGACAACCTAAAAAAAACAAACAAGGTTAGTTCATATCAACAAAAAACGAAAAAAGTTACAGCAGAAAATTACCTTACTAAACACAGCAAAATCAAAACCTTAATTGTCACAGGATTTCTAAGGTTCTAAAAAAATAAAAATTGTTTAATTGTAATAAAAACCCATACGATAAAAACAAATAAATGTAAAAGTAACTAAAAGATTATAAATAAGACATAATAAACACCCCCCTAAACATTTAATAATACATTTTGTCGATTAACTTTATTGGTGGTGTTAGAAATAGTACTCTAAGCCAGAGGTTCCCCCCGTGGTACGCGTACCACTAGTGGTACGTGGAAAGCTCGTAGGTGGTACGCAAAGAAATTTTAACTTATTTTTTTTTTACTTTCATAAATATCCAACAATAAAAAAAAATGTTAAGAAATTAATGAATCATAAAAATATACGTTAAAAAAAATTTGACTCCTAATTTAGTTTTAGAATTGAAGTGGTACGCGTATTGATTGAAAAAGTGTCTGGTGGTACTCGATGATAAAAAGGTTGGGAATCCCTGCTCTAAGCTATAATTGAAACAAGGATTCCTTGATCTGACAATGTCGCCTAAGCTCATGGCTTTTAATAAACTTTTTTCACAGACCGTGTAACACAATATAACAGAAATTATATGTATATAGAGTGTAACAATAATACACATGAAAAACAGAGAATTAACAGTATGCAGTAACATAACATTTCAATTAAAAATTTTAAAAGAAGAAAAAATATATCACAAGTTGGTAAGTTACATCAATCAGTTATTTCTGTTACATCCTGTATTATATAATATCATCCAATCCAATAAATAATAAATATTAACATAGTATATAATTATAGTATACACTAACATACTGAATATTTATCTGTTCATAGTATATATATCACTATGTACATTGATTATTATTGGTTATAGTTAGAACATCTTTAAACTAATTTAGTTTTAAAATATATTTTATATATTTTACAATGAAAATAATTGGTTGTATAATTTTTAGAACATTTAATTATTATTGATATTCATGTGTATAAAACTTCATATAAAAGTGCCATGAAATATATGGTATAGTTTGATGTACGAGTATGTATGTATCGTGATAACATAAAATTACCTTAATTCGATCCAAAGAATCTGCAACGAGGAATTTGAGCAGCAATGTATCTTATGTATCAGATCTAAATCGAAATGATGTATGTTAGCAAAATAATATAAATTAAAAATAATTAATATTAGTAGTATCACTTATTTATATAGTCATTTTTGACTATACATTGATGTAACATAATAGGTTATGTTATTATAGCTTATGTTTGTAATAAAAATCAGTATCATATTTTAGTGCAAGGAGTAATTGTATTAAATTAACTTAATTATTATAAGTCAAATACTGTCAATGTGTTTAACCCTTAATTTTAACCATAGACCTAAGTTTTCATAAAAATTGAATTAATTTCTATAAGTCGTGATATATAATATATATATATATAGTGATCCACGCGGCACTTATGTAGGTACAGCAGAGCGGTACCCACTTGCCAGCTTTTTTTTTTTTGAAATATCGATAAAATACATTTGACCTCCAAAAAAATCTTGAAAATGTAATAGAAGGTTTCTTATGTCGTTATTATCGCAGTTAAAAAAAAAAAAAATGTTATTTGTAAACGCTTTAAGTTTAAATTTTTAAGGAATTGTAAAAATCGGTAAAATTTGAAAGTAATATTGTAGTTTAAAATCCAGTTTTATTATTTTATACCTAAACTTAAAAAATACAAAACAAGGTTATCCTTAAGTTTTTCTTCAAATAACTAAAAAAAAAACTCAAGTGTCAGATTCGGAAAATTTTTTATAAACGTCTGAAATTAAAATGTTTACAAAATTGCGTAAAATAACAATTTATCAAAAAACGATTATTACAAGTTTTGCTTACAATAATTATGAAAAAAAATCTAGTGTAAGTCAAAACATTTTTATGAGTGTTTAATGTTTATTTTCATGATATCAAAAATGCATGTGAATATAACGTTTCTAGGAATATTTTTGTTATTTTTTTTCTACATAATTTAATTTTCGAAATATTTCGCTTATTTTTAAGCTATTTATAGACATTTTATATTCCATTTTTAGATTCTGAACGAAGTGATGAATGTATTGATTTTACAATGATGTGTGTTTTTTTTTGTGTCTGTGTACAGCATAACTAGTCGAAATAATGCTCCAATTTCAAACTATGGGGGTGGTTTCCGATGTAAAAGTGAATATCCTTGGTGCATTATAGAGGTAAAAAGTTAACATTTTCCAACAGTTTTCAAAAAAATCGAGAAAAACAAAAAAAAAATGACTGAAAAACGGCAATTTTTACGCAAAACCAGTTTTCGACCAAATCGATTTTTTTTATTGTTGTAATTCAAAAACTAATCACTGAAAATACTTGAAATTTTTACCAAATGTTAATGTCAGTAGTATCTGTATATAGTTAAATTTTCAAAAAATTTTGACTTTTTTTGAGTTATTTATAGATCACTGAAATTTTCGTTTTCTCTTTTTTTTAAGTGTCGATAAAAAATTTGGATGACCAAAAAGTTTTGAAAATTTAATACAAGGTTCCTTATGAGTTGTTTTTAATGTAGCTAAAAAAAATTAAAAATCGTTTGTCACAATTTTTTTTTATAAGCGTTTATAGTTCAAATTTTTACGAAATCTGTCGAAAACGCGAAATTTGAGTAATTTTGAAGTTGAAAAATCATAAAATTTTTTTCTTTTATAACTAAATTTTGAAAATTTGGTACAAGGTTCTCCATAAATTTTTCTTCAAATATCTGTAAAAAAAACTCTACCGGATCAGACAAAAAATTTTTATGAGTGTTTGAAATTTAAATTTTTACAAAACCGCGCTAATAACGGTTTAGCCTCAAACGATTTTTGATATTTGTTATAATTCAAAAAGTATAAGTCGTAGATACTTGAAAATTTTACCAGTTATTTAGATTGGCATTTTATTTACTTGATTTAATTTTCAAATATTTTGAGTTTTTTTGAGCTATTTATAGACAACTGAAATTTTTAATTTTTCTGAAAAATTTTTTTGTAGGGTCGATAAAATTGTTTTGGCACTATCAAAATACTTGAAAATTTTATACAAAGTTCCTCATATGTTATTCTTATAGTGATTAAAAAATTATAAGAATACATGGGCACAATTTTTTTTATTAGCATTTGAAGTTCAAATATGACAACAATTCGTCAAAACCATGAATATTTGCAAATTATTTTGTAGGTATATTTCATAAAAATTTTTGTATAAGTAGCTAAGAGTTGAAAATTTAATACAGGTTTTCATAAGTTAACTTACAATATTATAAAAGAACTTAAATTTTGTTGTATTCAGGCCATTAAAACATAAACCACCTTTTTCACCAACCACTAGAAATTATATCCTAGGCTGACAAATCATCTTCGTTCAGAATCGTTTTTCGTATACAATGATAACTATCATGGATTCAAATTTAACACTCCTATAATATTATAATGATCCATACGGCACCTAATGTACAGCAGAGCGGTACTCAATTGCCCGCTTTTTTTTATTGTTTGAAACTGGAAATTTTATTAAGTCGTCATAACTCCATATTATTAAGGGAAACTTATTAACACTTTACTAACAAATAATATATATAGGCTCACACATCGTCTCTGTTCAAAACCTAAAACGTATAATGAACGCATAACTATATGAAAGTAAAAGTGTATAACATAAAAGTAAATCAATAAATACAATTCAGGAACAAATCAAAATTGCAAATTGATATAGTTGAGTAATAAATAATAAAATATAAATTAAAATAATTATTAATTACAAGCGTTAATACCTGGGTGCTATTAACATTATATAAACTTTAGGTATTATACTCACCAGAATCACGATGTAATTTGATAGGTATAGACAAAACTGGATGATGAGACACGAGTACCTGCCACATAAACAGCATAAAACAGCCTGAATCGAAATCAAAAATAAAATATGTACTTGACGAAATACTGCCGATCACTATATATGTAGGAAGATAATATATATATAAAACCCATTATTCGGTATTCGGTATCATTTCTTTGCACGTCTCCGCAATTCCTTAAGATAACTATTGCGATTTCAAAAGTACGAAAAACTTGTTATTTAATGACGACCAGTATTATATGGCGATAGACGGTAATAAATTATATGATAATCTCGATGATAATGTTGTATTAGGTACAAATTTGACAAGTGACCTAGTTATATAGATTAATTGAGGGACAAACTACACATTTATTTAAGTACACACGTAATATAACGAAAATTATTAATATTGGAAGTGGTGGTTTGGTCAGCGGCATTATAAGCTCAATCTCATTTTCGTCACGAAGCTCGACAGAACTAAATAAAAAGTAAGTAAAATATTCACTTTTTTTTTTTTTTTTACACCTGGCTACGTATTACTATTAGAATTTCTTTAAATTCTACATGTATTATACGAATATTAAAATTTTATTATTATTAATTAACTATGGCCATTATTGGCGGTAAGGGTGGGAAGTATATGGTTGAAACAATAGGGTTAAAGTAAAAGCTGGGCACTAACTAGTTAGTTTTAATTCATATTAACTTTATAACTTAACTAGTTTATTTAATGTGTAAAATAGTCTAATCTAGCTCGTTAGAAAATAAAGTAACTACCTAGTTATTATTATAATTGTATTATATTATGTATTATTATTTAAATTAATATTTTAAGCTGTTCACCTTTCATGTTCTAATAACCAATAAATGATATACCAATTAATTTTCAAGAAATTGAAATTATTACTTACTTAATTAGAACATTTTGACCAAACTACTAGGTATTTATTTCAATTTTTCAGTTTAAATCAATAATTGAAGTTAGATAACTTATTATTTACAATTTAACAAAACAAAAAGTTTTTAATCTATAAAAAACTAACTTCTAACTTATACTCTAACTTTAGTTACTATTTTCACCAAACTAACTTCTAACTAAGTTAGAAATTTTGACAGTTTCAGAAACTAACTTATATTCTAACTTAATTAATTTTTTTATTAAAGTAACTTAAATTCAACTAGTTGAAAAAAATTACTAACTTGCCCAGCTTTGGTTTAATTTAAACACGTGTGGGTATTTGTGCCATGGCTTTGTCGCTAAAATTCCTGAATGATCACCCATCCGGGAACTAGCGACGTCGGGTGGTGCTTAACCGCGGTATCTGTTCGGTGACGGAGGCCAACCACTATGCCCACCGTGGCACAAAACGTTTTATAAATGCTAAATGGGTAACACACATACATTTAATATTAACAGAAAAAAATTCTTAATGTAACCCTTAAGAATACAATTTGTAAATAATATTTAAATAGGTAGCCAATCAACATAGAAAAACATAAGTGCTTTTTAAAAGTCAACAACTCTTTTTGCTTGAAACCTGTAACCATATTTAAATATAATAAGTGAAAAATATCTGGTGACATTGCCATCAGAGAAAAAGCCCAGTACCAACTGATGAACTAAATAATACTTTTTTTATTATACTAGTGTACCTACATATTTTATTGACTAATCCAAATAAACTATTTAAAACTAATTGTTTCTCCGGAAATTTTATTTGCCTACAGCATCGGCTTTTTATTCCGAATAAGAATTTTTACAAATAACCACCATTATAATATTTAAATTTACATTATTAATTCTGTAATTTTACAATAAACACTGTTATTTAAATTTGTCTAGATGGCATATACAATTGTCCATAATAACTACTATGGGATGGAGCCCCCCAAAACTACGCCAGAGAGTAAGCAAGCCCAAAATTTAATTATTTTTTATAAATTGTGTTTTAATTTCAATTTGTTTTTTTTTTAGAAACTGTTGTTGCAAATGCCTTTAAAAAAAAAAAAAATTACAAACCAAGTATGTATAAGTGTACTAATATAGTGTTAAAATTAATGAATTTCTCTAATAAAATTGATTTAAATTATTTTAAAGAATGCCATGTTTGCAAAAAAAAAACACAGAGGGCCCTGTAAGGCCACAACACAACCAAAAAAAAAAAAAAGAAAAGTAAGTATATTTGGACAAATGTATTTTAATGATTAAATGATTATTATACTTAAAGAATAATGGCAATGTATATTATTTTTTAACTAGAATGCCAAGTTTGCTGTAAGTGGCATTTTGGTGTTTGCTGGTGGCAGGATGCAAAACATGTGACTGGTGATTTGAGGGACGTTCTTAACGAACAAAGACATAAAGTAAGTTTTCAGTACTTACCTATGTATATTATTTGCAATTACACATATAACAAGGTGGTTTTATATTTTCTATAACCATCTAGTAATCAAACCTAAAAAAAAAAATTTAAATATATAACATTCAAATAACAGTATTTTAAATTTTCAAATATGAGTATTAGTGGTTGTCATTTTATGAGCTTATATCCTATTGTTTAAACAACAAGCAATTAGGTACCAATATTTAAAAAATAATAATAACAAATGTATCAGTATAAAGGTTAACACATTTATTTTCTTACCGAATTGGAACTAAATCATTTGAACTCATATTATTTAATTTCTGCTTTTTAGAGTTAGAACAATTAAAATTAAAAACAATTTCTATTTGAATCAGCAATCCCTAATGCATTTAGACTTTAGTCATAACGATTTAACAGGATACCTAAGTTATTATTTATTTACATGAAATATTAATAAATGATAGGTATAATATTTTACAAAAGAACAAAATAACTAATTAGTAAGTTTAGGTTTTAACAGTGTCGGTTTTGCCCACCCAGCTACCCGGCGATTACTGGGGGCCACTGAACGTTTAATATTAGGGGCCCATATCTAAATGGAAAAGAATATTAAGTTAACTCGCGACTCGGATTAGGTTAGGTTACTCGGATTCCCATCGAATCAGTTTGTAAACATTGAACCATTGATTATAAATACTAGTATTTAATATTATTAAAATGTATTAAAAGTATATTTTTTAAATTGTATATTTTATTTAATTATTTAATGATAAAGAATTGTAAATTCATATTAAATGTACACGGAAATGCAATTATTACCTTTATTTTATATGATTATAAATATTATAAATGTAAGAAACCTTTTTTGTTTTTTATAAGAGAGCCCTTGTAAATTACTACCGGGGTTGTGGCTTATAAAGGTTATAATGTTATAGGTGTCTGCATAGAACAATAGTATCTGTAGAATATTTATAACCTTATTAATGAAACAATCATTTTTTTTTTTAATTTAAACCCCAAACCAGTACATAGCCAAAATAAATAGGTCACTGTCAGCATTGATATTTATTTAAACATATGATAGTTGATAAATTTAATAAATGTGGTATTGGGAGAGACTTTTTTGGGGGGTTTACATTCTAATTAAATCATCATAACTTTTTATCAACTACCTACAATTTAAAAGATACTAATATAATAAGATATATAAAAGATAGTTTATATTAGAAATGTAGGTACTTCAAATTTGCAGAAGCCTTGCATAAAAAGCTAAAAGTGTACAAAACTCTTTTTGTTATCATAGTCAATTAGTAGGTATTATGTTTATTATGTTAAAACGATTGTATATTGCTTTTAATTACAATGAATGCAAATACTATTAAATTATGTTATAGGCAGATACTCCTAGTCCAATCACCAGTCTCATGGATGCAATGGAGATAAACCCGGGACCGGTAAGGACCATAATATCACCTATGGTCATGAATTTAAAAAAAAAAATGTATGAAAAAATACATAGGTAATAAAGAAAAATTTTAAAAAAAAAAAACCTGTAAATGTTATTCATTTTAGTTTTTAAAATACATATTACTAGGTTTATAAAAAAAAATTCTAAAACATATGCCAAATTTTACTATACCTGGTTAGGTTAGGATTGAGTTTTACTGTTTGTAGCAGGCACATAATATATTTTGGCCCAAATATCACACTATCACAGTATGATTAATATCTACTGCATAATAGGTACATATGTACATAGTACATTAATGCAGCTTCGATTAACGTCAGGGTTGTAGGACCTGAAAATGTAGGTGCATTTTGTTAAGTAACTCAATGTATACCACCATATCAAGAAAATACTCACCGAAAACACTACAAGTGTTAGTAATTAATTGAATGGTTGTATTGCAATGTCTAAATTTACATCGAGCCAACGCAGAGTCGCCCATAATCACAACAGTTTGCGTTGGATATTCATTAGAGATGTTTTGTAAGGTGTTGGTCCAAATGTTTTTCATTTCGAAGACACAACTTAAGTTGAGTTCAAATGTCGTGTCACGTATTTTATATTTGATACACGGGTAATAAAATATTGGTAACATGTCACCTACAAGTTGAATTTATTTAACTCTCCACAACATGGTATAATATGGACCCAGATTAACAATTTCAAAAAAACTTACATCAATCGCATGACTGACCAATATTTTATTCTCAAACATAAATTATTATTAAGCAACTACCTACGTTGATAAATTAAACCAATCACTTGGTTATTTAGTATTCTAACTAACAATTTAAACAATATTATGTAATAAAAACAACTGCGGCGTAATTAATTAAAAAAAAAATAGAAGTTCAACTCACGAGGAATTAGAAAACAATAATTACAGTTCCCCATTCGGTAAATAAAATATTATATAGTATGCAAGAAATGTGTTAACCTAACCTAACTTTTAACGTAAGTATAATTGATAGTTGATAACATAGAAAAGAATAGTGAATAGTTACAATAGAAACATTCCTCCATATAATTATACAATATAATATTTTGGAATTAACGATTGCCAGCATAAACAAACTTGCTTGTTCCCTCGTTATCACTGCCCACTATCAGACATACTCACATGGTTCCGGAGGGAAATTAAAGCGGCAATTCAAATATTCAAGATTCTAACTATACTCGCGGATTTTTAGACAATGAGTAAAAAAAAGAAAATTCAAACATTTAAGTAAAAGATTCAAGATCCTACGATCAGTAAATTTTTAAAAATAACAAAAATCGAAAAATTTTTAGTAGTAAAAAGTTATTTGACACGTTAATTTTTGATTTCAAATTAAAACCTACCTTAACTTAAATTTAATCACTCCTAACATTTTTTTAATTGAATAATCCTCAAACTTTTCTATAATTATTCTAAGCTTAACTTATGGACAGCATATTATTAAATTTTCAATTCTTAGCTTTTGATAGTAAGTAAAACATTTATAAATTTTTAACTACCAAATAGTTAACAAATATTCATGATTTCAAATTTCAGTTGTCTATAAATAGCTCAAAAAAAGTCAAAATATTTTGAAAATTAAATCACGTAAAGGAAACGCCAATCTTAATAACTGGTAAAATTTTCAAGTATCTACGACTTATACTTTTTTTCGAAAAATAACAAATATTTAAAATCGTTTGAGGATAAATCGTTATCGTTTAATTTAAAAATTAAATTTAAAATTCAAACGCACTTAAATTTTTCCTATAATGATGCTTCGAGTTTTCTCTATAGATACTTGAAGGAAAACTTATGGACAACTTAGTGTTATATTTTTAATCGTTAGTTATATAAACAACAAATTTTATGAATTTTTAACTACAAAATAATTTGCAAATATTCATGGTTTTGACGAATTGTTGTCAATATTTGAACTTCAAATGCTAATAAAAAAAAATTGTGCCCATGTATTCTTATAATTTTTTAATCACTATAAGAATAACATATGAGGAACTTTGTATAAAATTTTCAAGTATTTTGATAGGGCCAAAACAATTTTATCGACCCTACAAAAAAATTTTTTCAGAAAAATTAAAAATTTCAGTTGTCTATAAATAGCTCAAAAAAACTCAAAATATTTTGAAAATTAAATCAAGTAAATAAAATGCCAATCTAAATAACTGGTAAAATTTTCAAGTATCTACGACTTATACTTTTTGAATTATAACAAATATCAAAAATCGTTTGAGGCTAAACCGTTATTTAGCGCGGTTTTGTAAAAATTTAAATTTCAAACACTCATAAAAATTTTTTGTCTGAATCCGGTAGAGTTTTTTTACAGATATTTGAAGAAAAATTTATGGAGAACCTTGTACCAAATTTTCAAAATTTAGTTATAAAAGAAAAAAATTTTATGATTTTTCAACTTCAAAATTACTTGCAAATTTTCGCGTTTTCGACAGATTTCGTAAAAATTTGAACTATAAACGCTTATAAAAAAAAATTGTGACTAACGATTTTTAATTTTTTTTAGCTACATTAAAAACAACTCATAAGGAACCTTGTATTAAATTTTCAAAACTTTTTGGTCATCCAAAAATTTTTTATCGATACTTTAAAAAAAATTTCTCAAAAAAATCGAAAATTTCAGTGGTCTATAAATAACTCAAAAAAAGTCAAAATTTTTTGAAAATTTAACTATATACGGATACCACTGACATTAACATTTGGTGAAAATTTCAAGTATTTTCAGTGATTAGTTTTTGAATTACAACCATAAAAAAAAATCGATTTGGTCGAAAACTGGTTTTGCGTAAAAATTCCCGTTTTTCCGTCATTTTTTTTTGGTTTTTCCCGGCGCTTTTGAAAACTATAGGAAATTTTTTACTTTTGACCCCCCAAAGTACATTCACTTTCCTATCCGAAGCAGGGTCCACTTTTTAAAATCGGAGCACTTTTACTGCTCCAAAACGTGGTGACAGACACAAAAAAAAAAAAAAAAAAACACACATCATTGTAAAATCAATACATTCATCACTTCGTTCAGAATCTAAAATCAGTCTGGTGTGGAGGACAAAAATAATAGACAAGACAGCAGTAAAAATAGCAGTGAAAATGAAGAAATAAATAGAGATGAATATAGTGACCAAAACAAAAACAGTGACGGTAATCGAAATGGTGATTATGGATATGCTAGTTCAAATTACGATATAAACGAATATAATAGAGAAACCAAATACAGACAGAATAAAAGTATTTTTAAAAATGAAAATGATGACATATTATGTTTACATAACAATGAAATTGATTCTATTAGTGAAGAATCAAAATAAACACCCTCATACCACGACCCACTTCGTAAGTTTCTTCACCATATCACCACCTCATCCATTCATTCACCATAGCCAGCGTCCTCCGAGTACTGTGCGACGCGACTTCACCACCACGGCAGTACCACCACCGAGAGCGTCACCGCGTAAGACCGCCAGCACCCACTGTGGGTTGTGTGAGAGGCCGCCCCGGTCGTCCAGTTGTACCCGTTACCAGCCAACCAGTTCCCAGCCTGCCAACACCTGCCTTAATTATAAGTAGTTTTCATAGGCGTGCGCACGGGGGCAGCAGAGGCAGCATATGCTGCCCCTGGACTTTATTTGGGGCTACCGGGGCCGGATAATATTAAATAATGGGCCTCGGTAAAATTATATTTCCACAAATGATTTTTTTTTTTTTTGGTCAATTATAGATATGAATATTTTATGATTATAGAATTTATCAGTATAAAACTGTCTCGTGTCTACTATTAAAATAAATAGCCATGGTTTTTAATCGAAAATATTACTATCATTTATGGTCAACAAATCTAAAAATAAACTGGGTTTTTAACGTTATCGTAATATCGTACACTAATATGCGTATGCCATGACGATGCTGGCCCGCCACAACATTAATGATAGACGATATTAAATAGCGATTAGCTATTACGTAATTGGACTATTGGAGTTGCATTAAATAAATATTTCCATATTTCTAAAGAATCATTAATTTCTGAGATAACCCTTTTGAAACAATTAGAAGATACTCCTAAAGGTACTTGTTCTGGTTCTGTTTATAAGTGGCTTGACTGGTTAAACAAATGTGATCGATCAAATATTTTTAATAATTTTTTTCTATGTTTAAAAATGTTTGTTATTATCCCTGTCACGAGTTGTGGTTGTGAGAGGAGTTTTTCTAAACTTACAATCGTTAAAAGCAAACTTAGATCTACCATGACACAAGATAGACTAAATGCATTATTGTTTCTATTTGTCGAACAAGAATTAACTTCTTCTGTAAATATTGAGAGTGTAATTGATGAATTTAAAAATTTATTACCTGTAGAGCGTAGATTAGTATTATAAGTTTGTGAAAAAAGTGTATGAATGTTTATAAGAGGTTTTATTGTTTTATTTACAACCAATTGTTATTACTTTAATTATTATTTTTAAAATATATACTTTATATTATTATTAATGTTTTTTTTATTTTATCATATTATAATAATATTATTAACTATAGGCTTGTGGAAAAGTACACCTTAAGTGGCTTAGTACCTTACTGTACAACTGTTTATCCAAATAAACAAATAATCAATACAACTTTAATTTTGATACCCAATAGCAAAAATAGTAAAACTATGGGCTGGGTTTAATGGTGAATTTGAAGAATGGGCCGAATTAATCTCTTGCTGCCCCTGAAACCGAAGTCTACGCACGCCTATGGTAGTTTTTAAGTTGTCCCATTGATAGTTCCCCCCTGTGGTCATTGCACCAGACCGGATCGACCATAGGGCCCCTCAGCCCTGAATAAATAACTTGTATTATCCTACTTCACTTGTTCCTCACATATATATATTTCTCTCCCGTTCCGCCTTGTTGTCGACGAGCGCACATATATTGCCTACTCTCAATACATAAGGCGCGAGTATATTCGGTTGCCTACCCACCACTTAATCGGCGTTTCGAACCAGAGTTGGCCGATTTTTGGCCTACATTGTTCTCGGTCAGTACCGAGTGGTCCTTCGGCCCATTGTGTTGGGCGCATACAGTGATACTGAAAATAAGTTTACGATCGAAGAAGAAAACAGCGAATTAGATTATTTAAAAATTAATGAAAATGAATTGGTAGTTAAATCAGTTAAAAAAACCGAAAAAATCAACACTAATCAATTACATACAATAGTACAACTTACAACAACAACAGATTCTATGAAACCAAAAACTATGCAATTAACAACATGCCTTCCTTGTGAGAATGGTGATCTACCTACCGGATTACATAAGTGTGGAAGATGCAAAAAATCTATTCATTTGTTTGGATGTTCTGTTTCGGTGTCTGGTACAGAAGAGGGTTGTGGACAAGGAAGACTATGCTTAAATTGTGATAAGATAACATCAGAACTAGCTGAAAACAAAGCATTCGAAAAATGGAATAGAAAAGGAAACAATCAAAACTCGTTATTAAAGAGAACACGTTCGGCTCGGTCTTATATTGTCCCACAACCGGGTTTTGACTTCTTAGATTTAAATAGAAAAAGGTCTTCAACATTAATATATTTGTTAAAAATTGGTAACAGTTTGTTAAATAAACCGATTTCAGTATCTGGTATAGGAAAAATAGTTTTGAATAATACATGCACAGTAGATTCTATAATGTCCATATTAGCAACTGCAGCCGCTGATAGCATAATTTTTAGGAATTATTTGGAAAAAATGATACCAAATTTGACCGCTTCTCTTGCTATGCAAATGATTTCCCAAAAAAATGTCAAGAAACTTTACCTCACACGATTAATGTTATTATTACAATTGTTTAATGATAACAAAAAAACTTTAATTGGTGGGTTAATAACAATTGACATAACCGACACAGTGGCATCCATGGTGGATAAACTCTTAAAAGAAATGCCTTCGTTCATAAGGTCAAGTGATTGTCAAAATAATTTATGTCCACTTCCACATTTTGAACACACATCTTCTAAACTATCCCTTAACATCTTTAATGAAGAATTTAGTATTCAAAATGAGCTGGAAGAATATGTTAATGATAAAAAGGAATTATGTGTTTACTGTGGAGATGAAAGAAAATCAGTGGTTAAAACAACAACTTATATATTAGTAGAGCTGAACTCAATTCCGTTAGGTAATAATATACATTTTCTTTAAATAACAAAGAATACTTTTGATTTATTATAAATTATTATTTTCAGATTTAAACAATTCAACCAGTACAACGGACATAGACAACGTACCATTGGACCTTATTAAACAGAATTTTGCAAAACCGAACAAATGTAAATTCAAGACATAAACAACAATTTAATAATCAAAGGTAATTTGTACAAGCTGAGAGGTATAATTAACTTCCACGGAAGTGAAAGAAGAGGACTTCGGTGTACAACTGGACACTATACAGCTTGCTCTTTAAGAACAAATGATCATTGGGAACTATACGATGACACAAAATTAAAGATACTAAACATTCATTCATCTAAAATTGTTGACGCTGAAATGATCATTTTTACCATTTAATAAACTTTTAATCGTATTATACTATTATATAGACATATATAAAAATATATATAACATTATTATGTTATATTATTACTTTATTATTATTATTATTTTCAATACTTTAAGTAGATAAGGAATACACATTTTTTTATCATGTAGCTGAATAAAAGCCTATTCATTTTAATAAATTATTCATGTGTTTTTAAATTATAATAAATGTAATATATCATACCATTATGTCATTGCAAATTTAGTAAGAATGAATATAAAATTAAAATAAGCTTTTGGAAAACCATAGATTAATATAATTAACAAAGAGAATATATTATTTCTAGTCACATTATGTACTGTTACAAATATAGTGTAACCTTACTGTAGCTCCCCCAAATCGAATTTTCCCGTGTAGAAAATAAAGTTACTAATTCCAAAATTTATGGTTACAAATTAGTTGCTAAATGTTGCACTGGCACCCCATTAACTATTTGCATAAAATTCTGGAGAGAAAATCCATATACTTAATAATATACTTTGAGATAATATTATGATTTTCGGTTTGAAAATTAAAGCTTTACCCTATGCTTAAAAAACATTTGAGAAAATTAGTCATTGGTAAAATAGATTTTCAGTTCTGAAAAATGATTAGGATATTTAATTTAAAATTCTATGATATAGAATACAATATTATGATCTACACATGATACATCTAAAATAAGACAAAGTATTTAAATTATAAAATTAATGTCCATTAGAGTAAATATACAAATATTGGAAGGTGATGCTTACGAAACGGTCATTAAACGGTTTAATACCCTAGCCCAATTTTAAAATCAAAAAGTAAAATTTTTTGAAACCGGGTAGAACAACTAGTGAAACGCGATGCACCCCCGAAGAAAAAACAAATTTTCCCGTGTGAAAATGAAGTTACGAATTCCGAATTTGTGGTTACGAATGGTTACGAATTGGTTACTAACTAATGATGACATTTTTTGTGGAAAATTCTAACTTTGGGGTGCCAGTGTAACGTATCTAGAATAAATAAAATAAAAATGAAATATTAATCATAAATCGTGTCGTTGTGTAGAAATCGAAAAAGTAATAATAATATGTAATGCATGTAATATAAAATTATAGGGGATATTGGAAAACAATATTGTGAACTGATAAACAACAGACTGCAAAGTGCGGGCAGCGGAATGTTGTGTAGTGCGTACCGACCGAGACATCGGTATTTTCCATGTCTATTTTAAGACATTAATTTAAGTGAAAACAATTTTATTACAAAAATCAATAGTCAATAACATGCCGGGCTCTTTTGGATACCTTATCTTTGATTATCCGACTGCCGAAAATAACGTAAGATATTTATTAGTTTATTAACATTATTAAAGTATAATATTATGCTTATAAGTTTTAATTATTATCATAGACCAGCGTTTCTTAAACTTTTTTATCCGTGGAACACTTTTTGACGTCCACTTTTATCGTGGAAGCCCTACTTTGTTTTCTAGCTTTTAAGCTTTTTGTTAGGATTATTTGCAAAAAAAAAAATATAATTATTTCATATACTTATATTGTGTTTAAGGTACTTAATTAAAAAATATATTAAAAAAAATAATAAAAATAATAAAAATTGTATATAATTTTACTTAAACAATAATTACTTAATGAGATGCGTGAAATTAATTTTTATTATTACAAATATTCTTAATATTGGGCTTTATTGATGAAAGTTGTAATAACATATTAGGTTCGGCATCAAGTCTGTTGCGGTATTTTGTTTTTGTCGATACATAGGTAGAGAACCCCGTTTCGCACATATACGTGGTTGCAAATGGTAAAAGTACCAACACGGCCTTTTGTGACAATTGAGGATATTCATCTTTTGAACTGCACCAAAATTCTGCTAATTGCATTGATTTAAATTTTTCTTGCAGCGACGAATCAGATGTAAATTCAATAAAGGTTTCATATTCTTTTGCTGACATGGCTGGAGGTCGTGTATTGACAATAAATGGATTTTTAATCCACAGTTCATTTTTATATTTCACCTGTTGGTCATTTGGAAAATACTGGTTGAATCCTTCACTCAATCCAGTGAGGTGCTGAATAATTTCCTCAATGAAAACTTCATTAATTTTGACCTCTTCCTCTTTCGAAAAGCATTTAATTGTAGGAAAGCAATCAAACTTGTTGGAGCTCATACAAATTTTCCAAAAATCTAACTTTTTCTTAAAAGCATGAATTTTTTCGTGTGCAGTAAAAACATTTACGTGTCTGCCTTGAAGTGTGAAATTAAGCTCATTGATTTTTGTAAAAATATCACTTAAATAGGCGACTTTAAGTAGCCACATTTGATCAAGAAATCGATCTTTTAATTCGAAATTGTGTTCCAAAAAAAAAGCACGTACCTCGTCCCTTAATTCAAAAATACGAGTTAGTATCTTTCCTCGAAATAACCACCTGACCTCGGTATGTAAGAGAAGAGAAGTATGTACACTTCCCATGTCCTCACATAGGATTTTGAATAAACGATTTTGAAGAGGCCGAGATTTTATGAAGTTTATGATTTTTACGACTTCATCAAGAGCTTTCTTAAAACTAACAGATAACTTTTTTGCAGCGAGTGCCTGTCTATGTATCATACAGTGGCTACTAGAACAGTTTTTTGCAATATTTTTAATACGCTGTACAGCTCCATTAATTATACCACTCATAGCCTTTGCTCCATCGGTACAGATATCAACGCAGTTTTCCCATGGTATTTCATTTCCTTCAAGAAATGAATTTAGAAGATCAAATATTTCAGCTCCAGTAGTACGTGTTGGTAGAGATTTGCATAAAAGAAGATCTTCCAATAATGTGCTTTCGTGTTGATACCTAACGATGACAATTAATATTGTAAGCCCAGCTACATCGGTAGACTCATCCATTTGTAATGCAAATTTGCACGATTTGAGACGAAAAACAAGTTCATTCTGTATATCGGCTGCTAAATCATTAATACGATTATCTATCAATATTGGGATTTTAGATATTTCTTTTGCAGATTTTTCATCTAACATACATTTTACCATCTCCATAGCACAAGGTTTTATTAGACTTTCGGCAATTGTGTAAGCTTCACCGCGTTGAGCTATCTGATAGCTAACTAAATAAGAAGCTTCGGTTGCTTTTTCATTCACAGTTTTTGTGGTTTGAATCATACAGTTTATTGATTTTAATAGTTCGTCACGCTTTCGAATAAAGAATTCTACATTTTTTTCTTTAAGTTCACCGTGAACAGATTCTAAATGACGACGCATTTTAGCTGGAGCCATAGAGCTATTTGGGAGAACTTTGCTGCAAATAACGCACTGAGGATTATCATTATTATTCATAAATCCTAATGATATGTAACTTTCATCATACTTTCTACATTTTTTAAAATATTTTGGGGTGATTTCATTTGTATCATTCTCATTATTACTATGGTTATCAATATGACTTGAGTTCACCGCAAAATATTCAGGTTCTTGAGAGGAACGTTTTAGAGTTCCTTTTTTAAGCCATCTCTCCATATTGCAAATAAAATAACAAAACCATCTTTGAGACAAACAATAAAATTATAACACAACGCACTCGAATATAACGCACAGGTCACAAGACACGCGGTAGACTGTCGCGTTGTATTGAAACGTTGAAACGTTATTTTATTCGTTTATCTGTTTTTCAGAAATTCAAGCTATCGCGGACGGCTGTGACCAATCAGTATTTTTATTAACGACACACAATATTATTTATGAATAGTACTAGTACCTATGTTACTCTTATGCTTATCGTTATCGACGGTCGTTTCTCTTAAGTTCACGCTATCGCGGACGGTCATAACCAATTAGTATTTTTATCAACGACGTTCAAATATTATTTTTGTATAAAAACTGTATAACTGTATAAGCAGTATAAGAACACTATATATTATAGAAGTATAGAGGTTAGACTGTTAGAGTATAGAGATAGACTATTCCATATGACATATTATACATTATTATTTAATATACAAACATTCTTTAGTTAGACATTTTTAAGTAATTTTCTTGAAAATTTTGAAAAAAATTACTTAAGCTTCGCGGAACCCTGAAGTGATCTCCGCGGAACCCCGGGGTTCCGCGGAACACAGTTTAAGAAACGCTGCTTTATACCATTTACTTATCGTCTTTTGGTGAGGAAGTACATTTTTAAAACTTTTTCTAACATTCAAAAGTTTTACTGGAATAAAATTGAAGTGTTATGGTAATTTTCTTATTTCTGATGTAAAAGGTATTTTCTGTCCCAATATTTTAAGCTCAACTATGGAACTCAGTGTATCAGAACCAAAGGACTGTTTTAAATCAAATATTAACCATTATTGAAAATTAAAAATGTTTTATTTATACAATATTTTAAAAAAATGAACTTTACAACCACACACAATTTTTTTTGTGAAACTTAAATATATTAACTATTTAAGAACATAAATCAAAAATTGTTATAGTGAAGTATATTATAATTTTAATTTACAAACAATAAATTTAAACATGATATAATATAATAATGATAAAATTATATAATAATATACAAAAAGGTGGACAAGTGGGTGTCGCTCTGCTATTATTATTTTATAATATCTAAAACTAAAAATATTTTAAAAGTATTTGGAATAGTTTTATAGTATTCTAAATACTTTATTCAGAATACTATTTGTATGATATATTCAAATACATATTCGGAATACTATTTTTCAAGAGTATTTAAGAATTTATTCTGAATACTTTTAAAAAGTATTTTACTCAAGACTAGTGTTGAATCCAGCCATCCAGGTATACATCAGGGAGAGCAACTGCTTCCCCTGAAGTTTTGTTTGTCCCCCGGTTAAATGACTGTAAATAAATAATTTATTTATTAATGAACTAATTTGAATGGTCTAGGTACATATAACACGGCCCCTTTAAAAGAATATAATTGGAAATTCTAATTGACATGACTGATATCAGTCAGTCACTATAAAATGCCTTTATCGTTGAAATTTGACAAAGATTATTATGACAATTTTTATGATAATATTAACTATACATTTTTTAAATATTAAATAATTTTAATTGTTTTTATAAGTTAAAGTTCAATTATATCAATTAGATAAATAAAGTAAAGTTTGTTAATTTGTATTATATTAATTCCACGTCTCATAGTGCTCCCCCCTGGAAAAAATGTCTGAATTCAACACTGTTTAAAACTGGTATTAAATAATAATCTATAACAATACTTGAAGATGATAAGAACCATTTTCAGACAGTAAGTTTTTATGTTATAATTTTTCAATTAATTCACCATATGTCTTGAGTTTTGCATTAAGTCTTTGTACTTTCTTTTTAAAGTTGTGGTTTTGAATTTGTTTTTGTTTGTATTTATCTTTCACCATTTGTATATTCCGTTTAGTACGTTTTGGAGTACTAAAATGAGTAGGAGATAATATTCCTATAGTGTCTGGATTTAAACGTTTACACCTCTTTACACTTGGTGATAATTGAGATGGTGAACAATGATCTACATCATCCAAATTATGCTTTCTGAAATTAAAATAACTTATAATTTTTTATTATAGACACAATATAATATAGGTTATACCTATAATATTATTATTACATATACCTAATGACATAATATAATATGTTAAATATATAATAAAATAATGCAATGTTAAAATAATGTTAAATTTTACCTAGGAGTGACACAGATATCTGACACAGGAGGCTGATCTATTGTCATTATTATTGTATCGCCCTCATTCAATCTATTTTATTTACTAAAAGCAATAAAGTAAACTCACATTACATTATTACTTTCAAATCAAAATATTATTATAAAGTAGGTATTACCTGGGAACAGCATCTTTCTTTAGAAGCCCACTTAACTCGTAATCTTCTGGCCAAAAATGATCAGAGAATACCCTGTATGAAGGTAAACACAAATTTAGCCCTAGGATGGAACTAGAACTGGATCTTACGCGATTCATCTTTAGGAAATCTGAAGTAAATTTAGCATAATATTTGCAAATAGTAAAATATATTAATAAGAAAAATGAAGAAATCTACATTTTTGGGAATTTTCTAAAATATAGCTTACGAATGAAATTTTTTTTCAGTTTTTGTTTTGAACTGAACGTCACAAACAACACACTTTATGACCATTATTATTATAAAAATATTAATAATTAAACAACTTTAAATTATAATAACTAATAAGTAATAACTTATTCAAATATCCAGATTCCAGAAGCTAGCCAGAACACTAGGTTAAAAACGTAATCTTATCAATCCGTTATCATACAATGATTTTTAAAACACAACAACCGATCGCCTAACCTGAAATTCTATTGCACATGTGCGTAGTAATTGAGTAATAGTCGAACAGCGCACTCACGTCTGACCGCTGGAACTATACCCATGTTCCGTCTATGAGTATAAGGTCTAACACACTGTTTTATTATTATTATTATTAATTCAGTTAAGCATATTATTAGTGTGTGTGCTATTATTTGTCACTTTTAGTTTTTACTATGTTATAAAAGTTGTGTGAAACTTATTTAAATAAATTGAAGTTACAGTTAATGTTCGACCTTTTTGCACGTACAAATTGTCCCCGGGTTTTGGACATTTGTTCGGTGACCACGCTAGGTCACTCGCAATGGTGGCGACACTGACTCGCCAGCCGCCCTGCTCCGGGCAACGACGAACACAACGCCGTTAACGTGTTGTTCGGACGTTCGTCATTCCTTTTTGTACGTCTTGTCACGCTCGACTTGTGCAATTTACGTGTGTAACGGCTGCTCCGTCTTTTACTTGTGGTGATCGCCATTTTTTGTATGCGTTTTACGCTCATTACCATCAAACAGGCTTTTTGCTCTTCGCTCATCTGTTTGTTATTTTTGCGCTCCTTCATTGCCGATTCGTGGTATTATTATTGTCCGATACGGTGCTCCCCGGATTATTTACACCGCAGTACGTGCGTTCCACGTGGTTCCAGTTCAGTCTTCAGCAGATCAGCCTTCCACCGACAGCCAGCTCCGGTGTCCAGAGCGGTGATCCCCGTCTCCCTTTGATTATATGCATATTGTATAATTGCATATAATATTGGTCATATTGTATTTGATTTATTGTATTTGTTCAGTACAGGTCGCTTAATATATTATTCATGTTATTTATATTTATCTAGCATATATTATTCATTTAAATTATTCCCCTCACTACGGTCCGGAGGACTAGGCGAACGGCGTACGCCTTAGTAAGGCTCGTCGGCGCAAACAGTTAACATGTTATACATTTATACAAATAAAACATTGACGATCTAAAATATCGTAATGTTCATCCCATTAATTCGGTTTTAGGCTTGTTGGAAATTTTCCAACAGAACATATGACTAGGAATACCATTTTAACCGATTAAAAAAAAAATCAGGTCGATAAGTGCAGTATTAAAGAAATTAGGTTTTCATAGATATTTGATAAACGTCCAGGCTGCATACATATAGCTGCGAATACGTTATTTCTTAATTATGCGGACCATATATAGTAGAAAACCTATATTCCTCAACTAAAATCTAGGAATTATACACAAACAGTAATTAAAGCATTTCCAAACTTTTTGAACACATTATTTATGTACTATCTCATGTCTGTATTAATTATTGCTAATTTTGATAGTAGGTACCTATAGGAATATTATGTTGATGAAAACAAACGTCATAATTAGTTTAAAAATTTTTATATAGGAATGAATTCGAGCACTGTTTTGATATCCAGACAAAAATTATATGATATAATTAAAAGTTCTGGATGTGAGACTATTGATGAAAAATTTAATTTGATAAAAATCGAAATAGAAAAACGAATGAAAAACTGTGAGCAAAATGATTTGATGTCTTATTTCAAGTCTGAATACAAATCTCGTTGGGAAAAGGCACATAGAGTGGAAGAACGATTTATTATAGAAAATAAAAACTGGTTAAATGCTTCTATTAAATTTGTATCTTTAAATAACCAGAATAATCGTGGTCGTCCAGTAGTGGCATTTGAGATGAGTAGTGAACGAAACAAGCGGAAAATAACTCAAGAACTGAGAAATAATACGTCTGTTAATGTGTTAAGTCATGCAACACAGATGAGCTTAAGAGCATCGGGACAAGTTGAAGCCGCAAAGTTAGGTACTGAAGGAAATAACTACATCCACCCCCACACGTGCAAGTAGATATAGAAAAGTATTTAAGAAGCAGTCTGCACAAGCACCTAAAAAACTATCGGGCGAAGATGCTCTAGCTGTTATAGTAGATGCAAAGCTATCTAGACATTAGTACAATATTATTCGGATGAGTGCCCCAGATAAATTTCCATCGTACAAAGTCGTACAAGAAAGTAAAAAACAGTGTTATCCAAAACCAGAAAACATACAAGTAACTTTTACAAACGCAGAAGTTTCTTTAAGTTTTTTTTTTTTTTGCCAATTGAAGCACTCGCATTACTAAAATCACCAGATGTTAGAGTCTCTCTTCAATATGTTAAAGATACTGATGATGATGATAATAACGACAATGATAATGATGATGATGACGACAACGATAATGATGATGATTATGACGAAGATAATGACAGCAATGAAGACAATGAAGACAATAACCATGACCAGTTTTAAACTTAAAACTTAAAATAATACATTTTTCTAATTTTGTTAATAAATTAAATAAATAAATACCGTATATACTTTATACTTTATGTTAATACTATGTAAACGACTTTGTATATGTCTGATGAACAAATATAAAAATAATATTAATTTTAGGAATATATTTTTTACCCTATGATTTAATGCCAACTTTCGATGTCAATTGCCCCACTGTGCATCGTTCCAAACAGTTACGAACTAGAGCCATGTGTTCATTGTAGCTATATTCAAATATATGTAGCTAGGTTCAAATATATTTCTAGAAAATCACGTATTGATCATTATTATTCAGTATATTTTCATCGTTTTAGCGGGTTTTCTCGGTTTTGAACGTAAGCTTATTTTAATTTGACTTGATTAGCCCCAATGGAAAGCTAGGGGACGTACTAAAAAGCAGACCCGCAGACCGGTAAATTGCAGAGTGCAGACCACGAATGCACGATAAGAAAGTCCAGGGGTTCGCAAGATGTGTATTAAATTCTGTAGTATGTATCTATACCGCGGTCTTAAATTATTATACCCTAAGATTACCATACCATAGATATACCATGATATCTATTAAGATAGATAAGTATTCGAGCAGATTAGCCTAATTTGAAATCGAAATAGATTTTTAATTTTTATGTGTAATTGTATAATTTTTATTAGTAATACAATATTATTATTTATTATGTACATTTTACGTTAGAATACAATATCTTCAGCCGCAAGCTCCTTGGTACCTATTGGCTATTTATATAAGTGATTGTAACGAGACGAAATTAATTCAATTTCAAAACAGCATGCGCGCTCTAGTAGAACGCACATGCGCAACCAAAAGGTACATACGGATTAGTACTACGAACGATCATGAACACCTTTTATGATTTTAAATTCCTCAACAACGATAGTAAAGCTAACGGTAGCTTTATAATTAATGTTAGAAGCCGTCACGTACAACCAATCACACTTATATTATGTCTAACATCAAGTTTTGTAGTGATTTGTTGTCAACACGGCTACCAAGAACTACGCAACAGTACTTTACATAGAGCGCGTGTGGGAGCACGCACTCTTCATCAATGAGACAAAAATCGATGTAATGAAGTTATTTGACATTAAACATCGTCATTAATATGAGCAATCGCTACCCCAAGGTCTATACTTAATAATGTTTGCGGCCGCCTACTGCCAAAACGCAATGTAAGCGGTCAAAAATCGTAATAAACATAGTCTACGGGAACGACAGGCTGCCTCCCATATCGATAGACAGACATGCATATATACCAATCGAGAGCACCGTTGGAAGTTCCAACTTGGAACCACCTCGCCTCGCAGTCACCGACCGACTTATCGAAACGCTATTTGTTCTTATTAAAACACTCGTCTTTCGGTTCGTTTTACCCTCCTCTTATTAGTGTGTGTAGTAATACGTCTAGGAGTTGTTGCGTGCCAGTATCAGATTTGAATCCAAATGTTTAATTTGAATGAAAGTTAAACTTAATAACGTAATATGTTTTATTGCATACAAACAAAATACATGTAACAAATAAATAAGTGGCTGAGTGACGTGAAAGTGCTCAGTTGTTGATAGCTTTGGTACATCTGCCGTTGCTGGTCTTCGGGCTCCCTTATATATTGTGGTGCGTCTCTTGTTTACGTCGTGTTGTCGCCTTCTGGGTAAAACCAGGTGTCCTTGTTGTTGTTCTTGCAAATTCGGACACGAATTTGAGAATGTGCAATAACATCTCAAATGCATCATTAGTGTACTGTAATTATTGGTGCGCTTACTATCCCGACACGTGTCATGGTCATAGTAGCATCCGCATTACCCTTGACACGAGGCATGGTCATACTAACTTAGCCTTGTAATCTCGTAGATATCTTATAGATATCTCGTCGTAGCCCATAACAGCGTATTGACAAGCTACACAGGCACAAATAGGAGGAGTGGCTCGTGGTCACAGCTATTGGCGTGTGCTATTTAGTAATACGTTTAGACGTATTGACAAGCTAAATAGCACATATCCCGGGAGTAACTAACCCAGCCGTCGCCGTCCAGAGTTTCGTTGCCGCCGCCGTCACAGCTGATCGACGCCCGAAACTAGTCGCCGTCCGTTATCACTGTCCGTTGAGTGCGCCACCGTCATCGCGCAGTACTGGTCCATTTCTGCAGTTGGTACTAGTGCTACAGTGCTGTCACCATCATTTGTAGTTGTAGACTATTTGCTACTTTGACACAATTGCTTATCAGTGTTTATATAATATTAATTGGCAAATAATTCACGTGAGTCTTGATATTATTTACTTTTTAAATAAATAATTAACATATCAGTAGCTCAATGAGCATTTGTAATACAAAAGAATATATTGTAAAACAAATTAATAACATACTTATCTGATCTGAATGACAAATATCTGTAGCTCAAAGAGCATTTGTAATACAAACGAATATATTGTAAAATCTCGTATAAAACATTCTATTTCATTACACGAGAATAAAGACACATAATTACTTATAACCAAAAATTACGGTGTTTTGCATTCTTACATAATACAGTGATTTAAATTTGTTAATCAAATACAATTCAATTTTAGTCATTGACAATTATGCAATAATATGTATTATAAACCATTGATTAATAATATCTATGAATTACATACCTAATAAAGAAACATTCTAGTTACCTATCTTAATCCTGTTACTATTCAATAAAATTTGTTTTTTCATCTTAGGTCATTAACTGGCTCACAGATCACCATCCAAGGGCTTTGTGCTTCCAATGGCAATCAATCGGATTTTAATCGTTATTTATTGTAATATAGTATTTATTTATTATAATATACATTTTACTAGAGGTTGATTTATGTTATTTTGTATTACCTACTATTAAACTATGTAATTAATTATTTCAAAATTTTAAAGCTTCATTTTCTTAATCATTACAATTTAGCAAAAAGTATATCAATCTCATTTTTATTGTTATTAAGTAGTTTTATTTTATAATGGTTTTTAAGAAGACAATACTACAATAGTATAGTTTTATATTTTAAATTATTTTTGTACATTTTTAAATGTTTACTAATGTTATTTTTATTATAAATTACCTACCTATGTTATTTAGAAAATTTATTATTATAATATATTATCTATTAAGTACCTAACTTATGTCGTTCTTCAGTTGTATTGATTACCTCATTACCATATCTTATTTTAAATTAAGGAGTTAAAGTAAATGGAAATCTAGAATATAAACATCTAATTTTAATCATAAAATTATAACATCAACCATGTAATACTTTAAGCTATATTTTCAACCCATTATTGTCAATACAGTCATTAGTAAATATATCACATAGTTATCATCTAATAATTTTGGAACCAAATCTAGTAAATATTATCCACTAGATTTTATTCATATTTTAATAATTATTAATTAGTGACCATTAGTATTAATTTAGCCATTTATGCAAACTACTTTTATGAGTGGAAGGGTTTTATTTTTGTATATTCAAATTCAACAAATTTATAATACCTATTTAGTGTAAATTAAGAAAAAGTTGAACGTAAATCCACAGTGAGATTCCTTCTTTTACTGTAGATGATTTTTCGGAAAACTTTGAAATATCCTAATCAAAATTTACACGAGTAGTTTTTAAGTTATTTTACTTTGTGTTTTGTGTACTAAGAATAAATCGTCCGTGATGGGTATTCGTAATTAATAGGGACTATAGTGATAAGTGTTAATTTATCAACATTAATATTTAATAATTTGTAAGAATTGATCAAATGCGTATGGCCGTCCTTAGAATTTGAGTGGCCCGGTACGTACTCTTTTGGAGGGGCCTATAAAAAAAATGTGATGCTTTCCATACAAAGGGCAAAGACAAACACTTCTTTAACTGTAAAAAAAACGGCTTTCTTGTCGTATGCGCTCTACCGTAGATCGCGGTCTACCTGCAATTACGACACGTAGGTATGCGCTCTACTACCTAATTTATCTTTACTATCGTGATTTAAAACTCCCGACTCTCGAGTCAATATAGAAAATATTTTATAAAAAATATTATAATAATTTAAATATAGGTAATAATATAATATATCCTAGAGTCTAGACTGACAAATCGTCTCCGCTCAGAATCGTTTTTCGTATACAATAAGTACAATTTAATATTTACAAATTTCGGTTTTATAATTAATATTTAGGATTACTTTATAAGATGTATGTCTGAGGTTTAGTAACTAATTTAAGTTTTAATAAAATTATTATTTTGTGTTTCAATAGTTGACAACTTTTCATCATTATGAATATTCGACATTTCGACCACGAAATATAAACAAAGTTCCGTCGACAACAAAATGTAAAATAAAATAATCCTTATCTTATTTATTTATAGAATTAGTTTACGAAAATCTGTACAATTATCTATTAAAATAATAAACACGATAATATTGACACATTTGTATTACGTTGTTTGATAAATACGTACTGACCAAAATAAATAATTGATGTTGCAGTTAATTACATGATTTTAAATTTAAATTTAAATATATATATTTGTAATTAATTAGTCATTACTCATTACTTGTTAGTTTATTAGCATTTAGAATTATAGATAACACGTATATAACTAGCCACACTTAATATTTTGTCTGGAATACTCGATACGATGTTTTCCATGATACAATTATGTTCAAAGTGACATGTACACACAGAAGCGGGCTGATGACAGATCAGCTCAGAAAGAAGCGAATATTTAGAGGTCCATATATTTTTTTAATAGTCAAATTTGTAAATTGTAATAATATCTATATTGATTTGTAAAGCAACCATGGTTTGATTTTTTACAATTTTTATAAAAATAGTGGTGACAAATTTAACATACTTTCAAATTTGAAATATTATTGACAGCTGATAAAAATCAGAGAAGGATTTGTAATCCGAGACTCTTCAAAAGTTTATCATCCCTATAAAAAAATTATGTCATTATATTAGTTGCAAATAATATGATATATCTACACTAAACCGTGTGATTTTTTTAACTTACTGAAGCTTTTTTTGCAGTTTACCTAATTAAAGAACATAATTTTTGTTTTCCACTACCTAGTTCATATTTTCTGATTTTCATGTGCATATACTATCTTGACCATATTTTGAAAATGTTCAGAGATTGTCGTCAAACCTTGATGGATGTAATAAATAAATGTCTTGTCACTTGTCTGTGCGTAATATTTATTATTTATAATGTAATAAACATTTTTATAGTATTTTATTACTATTCATCTTAGATCTTCATTAGTACCAAAGTTCCTGTACAGGTACATGGACCATGAGTATAGACTTATATTCATATATACTTAAACATTTTAACTGTATTTTATGAAATGGGTAATTGATTTGTAGACTTAGATATTTTAATTTATTAAATCACGATATTCTGGGGTAATGGTAAGGTTACAAAAATTTTTTGTGGTAACAAATTGTTACAAAATAGAATAATATCAAACAGCTTTCAAGTCGAAATGTTGACGTTGGGGTTGTAGTAAACCGACGTTTTTAGTATAAAAACGTAGTTCCGAAGTCCAGTGGCCTATGACTATATCACGCCACCGAGTCGGACCACTAATGCCGTTTCCTGATTGGATTAGACACATCACGCCACTTCATAGACGTAGATCATTCGATTCTCCATCACGGCATGTTCCATATAAATATGAGTCCTCATCATAGATTTAATTATAGTTAGTTAAGAGTCAGTTAGACTAAGTCAGTGTTGTCACTTGCTCTCCGGTAGCTAAGTACTTGTGCTTACGCTAACGAAAGCCTTTTCATTTATCGTTTTAACAAGTTAATAAACGTATCAATTATCTTATTATTTTATTGTTAACTTATATACCTCAACTCTCCAACCTACGACGGAACGTGCATTCGTCGTAAAAGAAGCGTGCAGTAACTATCACTGGTTACTACATACAATTTGGTGTCAGGTGTGGGGTCATACTTCATCAAACGAAAATTTTTTGAGTCAAATCAAAAAATAAGTACTTTGAGACCCACCGACGAAACCACGTTCACGACAGGAAGGAGAAGCGATACTGGCACAATTAACGGGTAAAGCATTATCGGCCGTGAGGTATAAAAAAATTACTACCTGGGATGAATTAAAAAAATTATTTAAAACCGTTTTTGGATCGACACATTCAGTCTTACTTACAAGTACAATTAAGTCAAATGCGTCAGAACGCAAAGGAATCAATTAAAGATTTTTCTATTAGAATTGAAGAAACAGCCCATGAATTAATGAACGCGTTAACGGTAGGTAGGGACGCAATAGAATCAGAAATAATAGCGCAAACAGTGCGAGCTCACGCACTAAGTGTATTCATAGCGGGTATCCCACAAACTATCGGTTTATTATTAAAAGCGCGTAACATACAAGGTTTCGAAGAAGCCGTTTTAATTGCAATGGAAGAGGAAACAACAACAGAATTTTATAATAGCATAAACGGGTATAACAAAACACCGAATTATAAAAATAATAAATTTGATAAAAAAAACACTAGAGATAAAAGCGCGATTAAATGCCATCGTTGTGAGAAATTTGGTCATTATGCTAATGAATGTAGAACAAGCGAGCATAAGCTAGCTACTTTCGAAAATCCGAATAATGGACAAAGTCCAAAGACCGAATTTAAACGCGAATATTCTAGTAAATTCTGTAAATATTGTAGAAAAAAGAATCATGATATAAGTGAGTGTCGTAAATTAAAACGTAACGAACAAGATGAAACCGTAGAAGGAAATAGTCAGGAAAATCACGATAGGTCTATCAGTGAAATACAATCGGGAAGTAACGTTCTTATTATAACACCAATAACACAGGAGCATATTACGTGTTTTTCGGATAAATTTGTTAAAAACGAAATTAAATTTTTAATTGATAGTGGTTCAGAAATGAACATTATAAAAATTTCAAGTTTAAAATGTCACATAATCGTGAATGAAAAAGATAAAAAAATGATTAAGGGCATTAATGCAAGTCCAGTAGAAACAGTAGGATCTGTGGTAATTCCAATTTACATTAACAAACAACTTTTTACAGTTAAATTCGATATTGTATACGATGATTTTCCAATACATGAAGCAGGTATAATAGGCATAACATTTTTGAAATTAAACAAAGTCGTATTAGATTGGGATAAGGAAATATTAATAATACCAGAAAAAAAAGAAATCGATAATAACGCGTTAATTATTCCACCGCGAAGTAACTGCGTTTTACAAATTAGAGCGGACGAACAAATTAAACACGAATTTATTACGATAAAAAAATACGAGATTAACGAGGACGTAATTATAGCTAATAGTATCAGTCCAGTAAAAGGCGATAAAATTATAAGTAATATAGTAAATATATCGGAGCAACCATTTATTATCGATCAATTAACCACGAGTAATCTAAAGTGGGAACCTTTTAATGATTGTGTTTTTATTGCTAACGAAGAAAAATACGCGGATAATAAAATTAGAAAAATTAAGAAAACTATTAAAACGGAACACCTTAACAACGAGGAACGTGATAGTATAATAGACCTTTGTAGCCGTTTTTCTAATTTGTTTTTCTTTGAAGGTGATCAATTAGGTGCTACTGATATAGTTACACATAAAATTAACACTCCTAGGTGCGTTAAACCGATAAATATACGTCGATATAGGTTACCACATGCATATCAAGATGAGATAGAGAGACAAATAAAAGAAATGAAAGAAGCTAATATTATACGTGACTCGGTATCACCGTTTAATTTTCCTTTGGTAGTCGTTAAAAAGAAAAAAGATGCAGAAGGGAAACAAAAAATGCGAGTATGCGTAGACTTTAGGAAACTTAACGAGGTCACTGAAAACGAAGAGTATAGGTTACCAAATATTCTAGAAATATTGGAATCATTAGGTTCATCAAAATACTTTTCGACTTTAGACCTTGCGAGCGGTTATCATCAAATAATGGTAGATAAGGGGGACACGCATAAAACAGCTTTTTCTACAAAATCAGGTCATTACGAATTTATGAGATTACCATTTGGACTTAGTTCTGCGCCTGCAATGTTTACACGGGCCATGAAAGCAATTTTAATGGGTTTAGAGGAGTTATGTACGGCGTATCTAGATGACATCGTCGTCCATGGGTCAAGTTTACGTGACCACCAAAATAAATTAGAACAAGTATTCACACGTCTGAGATCGCATAAACTTAAGTTACAGCCAGCGAAATGTGCGTTCTTACGTAAAGAGGTTGTATATTTGGGGCATTTGATTAGCGAAAACGGGGTAACACCAGATCCGAATAAATTAAGTTGTATTAAAGATTATCCGAGACCTTTAACTGAGAAGGACGTTAAATCCTTCTTAGGTTTACTTAATTATTACCGCCGATTCGTGGACAATTTCGCCAAAATTGCTAAACCTCTAACGAACTTATTGAAAAAGAACACACCATTCGTATGGACTGACATGTGCGAAGACGCTTTCCAAGAATTAAAAAAAGCATTAATGAACCCACCTTTATTAGTATACCCTAACTGGGAGAACGGGAATTTTAACTTAATGACGGATGCAAGTCAATATGCTATTGGGGCCGTCTTTTCACAAGGGGAGGTACCTAAAGATCAACCAGTAGCTTATGCAAGTAGAACGTTAAATAAGGCCGAAACAAATTACAGTGTAATTCAAAAAGAATTGTTAGCGATAGTATGGGCAGTTAAATATTTTAGGCCGTACCTATACGGGAAAAAATTTAAAATAATAACTGACCATCGACCATTGACATATTTATTTAATATAAAAGATGTTTCATCTCAATTAATGCGCTGGCGTTTACAACTCAAAGAGTACGATTACGAAATTGTTTATAGAGCGGGACCACAGCATGCAAACGCGGACTGTTTATCACGTATACACGTAGTTACAAATAATGAGCCAATTAACGATTTCGATGAATTTAAAAAGGCGGAAATAAACCGATATTTAATTCTAAAATAAAAGAAATAGAAGGCAGTATTAAACACGCGAAACCCGACGAAAACGTAATTTTACCTATATCAAGCGATAAAATAATAACGCATCCGGCGATAGAGATTATTAGTAGTAACAATTTACTAGGTCAAATAACGTTTAATGAAAGTAATTTTTTCGTTGTTAAACAATTAAGCAATTAATAATATTTTACAATTTAAAAAATAATTATTATACAGAAATGAACGCAGAGCAATATTATAACGCGATAGCCGAAATTAAGTTATTCTGTGTCGGTGAACAAATTAAACAATTTTCAATCATTAGATTAGAAGGGTTAACGACATTGACCTGTTTCGAGCGCATACCCGCAATGTTTCGTTTTGTTTTTAAAAACACTGATATAGAAGTAACGATATAAAAGAACAATGTTTTACGGAAGACGAGAAAAATCAAATAATTAAAGAGTATCATGACACATTAGTAGGGGGGCACCAAGGTACTTCCCGTACAATAAAAAGATTAAAAATGAAATATCAATGGAGACATTTGAAACAAGATGTAAAAAATTACATTAAAAAATGCATTATTTGTCAGGGAAACAAATCGGGTAAAAAAACAAAACAACCTATGTTAATTACTTCTACCGTAACTACTACGTTTCATAAAATATGTTTAGACATAGTAGGACCATTACCCGTAACAAGTTCAGGTAACTCGTATATTTTAACTATACAAGATGAATTGTCGCGTTATGGCGTAGCCATAGCGTTAGCCTCCACAGACGCAACGACAGTAGCACAAGCATTCGTAGAATGTTTTATATGTATCTATGGTATACCAGTTACTATTCTAACAGATTATGGTACCAATTTCTTATCAAATTTGTTTAAAGACGTTTGTAAATTATTGAAAATCGAAAAAACTAAAACAACTCCGTGGCATCCCCAATCAAATGGTTATTTGGAACAATCACATTTAACTTTGAAAACGTATTTACGCAGTTTTGTAGACAAAGATAATAATTGGGACGCGTTAATTAGTTATGCTATGTTTTGCTATAATACCACGGTGCATACTTCAACAAATTATACTCCATACGAGTTAGTTTTCGGGAAAAAACCAATATGTTGCCGCCCGGAATGCAATAATATAATACAGCTAGCCACTTATTATATAGGTCAACGGCCTATATTTGTCACCGGCCGATCACACACACACACGCACATACATATTACTGTTTATTTTATATTATTGTTTAAATTTGTGTTTTAATTGTTGTGTGAGTTATATAATATTAAGATTACGCGTGAAGAATCGCAATCAGCGCATTATTATGTCTTCCCGTCCGCCCGCGTCGTCGGTATAATATTATAATTATGTTAGTCTTCTCTCCAGCGTCATTGCAATATAGCTGCTGTACGTGCGCTAATCGCCGTTGTTTTTTTATATACTTAAAAAAGTTCGTGTTTGTGAGCGCGAATCTCTAGTTTTATTATATTTTGTGGGCGCGAATAGCCACTTTGTTATTTTATTTTGCTTAGGCGCTAATCGCCGCAAATTCTTTTTATAATATTATATAGTGTGCGCTAATCGCCGCTATTATTATATTGATATTGCACTGTGGGCGCGAATCGCCAATTTTATTGTATATTGTGTGAGCGCAAATCGCCACATTATTGTTATTTTTGTGTGAGCACTAATTGCCACATATTTTTTTTTATTATTGTATTGTGAGCGCAAATCGCCATCTAGTCTTTTTTTTGTGTATTATTTAAATTATTATATCCGTGTTGTGTGTGTCATTTTTATTATATAGCTTTAGGTGCAGCTGGCCAGCTGAGCACCGACAATATTGTGAGTTATTTTTTATTTATTTATTATTATTTATATTATTATTATTTGTATTATATTTGGTTGTGCCGAACCGGCAACTATTATTATACTATACATATTTTTACTTGTTGGGCCAAAAGGGCGCGTAAATTATTATTATATTATATCTTTTACCACACCTACAATTTGAGTTACCATTTTTATTCTTAGTTACCCGTGTCCCTAGATTTAAGTATACACACCACAATTATACACACCTACACACACCACCGCACACTAGCACTCTTTGGTCTTGCTCGGCGACCCCGGCCACTTCCTTAGAGTCGCTATACACACATACACACACATACACAGGTCGGTCGGTGTGCAGCGCACGAATTATTTTGGTGACCGGGCGCGCGTATTAGCTTTATATGCTCCCGGCCCGTTCATTTTGGTGACCTCGACGTGATTTTTTTATTTTTGTTGTTGTGAATTGTTGTATAATCGTTGTATTGAATTTTAATTTATTAAATTATATTATATAATAGGTGTTTCGTTGGCGCTATCGATAAATTAATTAATTATTCTATAACGAAGTGTAATCTGCTTTCATTGTAGATAGTTGGATCGTATTATAATTTATTTAATTGCGTTCAAGAGAATTTCGTCTTGCTATTATTATTTTTATTGGTCTGTTTTCTAATATTTTTGAATTGATATTTAATTTGTAAATTTTATAACACGATGGTGCTTGATGATGATGATAGGGAGCAAAAATTAATAAGTGATTTACGGAGAAAGCGCGGGGTAGTGAAGGCGTCTCTAACGCGCATACGTACATTTATTCAAAATTTTAAACCCGGCGTAGATGCCATAACGTTATTGGAATTTCGTCAGGAAGAATTACCAGTGCTCAATCGCAAGTTTGATGACATCCAGTCACAAATTGAGCTGATCGATGTTGATAACGCTGAGTTATTTGAGCAAGAAAGAGAACAGTTTGAAAATGATTTTTTCGCTACTAGGTCGGAAATGCAAGAGCTGATAAATGCGGAAAAGAGTCATAACTCGTCAATGCAAAATAATAATTCTATGAACACAACTATGTCAGCTCATAGAGCTAGATTGGCACCGTTAGCATTGCCGACATTTGATGGCAATATACAAGAGTGGGAATCTTATTTTGATTGTTTCAAGGCGATGGTGCATAATGAGGATGCTTACCCACCAGCTCAAAAATTTTCGTACTTAAGATCTTCACTGTCCGGGGCAGCATTGGATGTTATCAAAGCTATTCCGATGACAGAAGGCAACTATTCCGTAGCAATAAAAAGGTTACAACAGAGATACGAAAATAGAAGTATGGTTATACAATCTCACATTCGTGCTATATTGGATTTTCCGCAGGTGGATTCCGCTATAGCAAATGAACTACAAGCGCTGCACTCTAATGTGGTTTCTCATGTCGCAGCACTAGAAGCACTAGGGCAGCCAGTAGATATGTGGGACGCCTGGCTGGTTACAGTTTTGCTTAGAAAAGTTGACCATGCAACTTGTCATGAATGGCAGTTGCGACGTACCAATAATGAGCTGCCGAAATATAAAGACTTGGAAGAATTTTTGTCAAGTCGCTGTATAGCCTTTGAAAATTCGGAAACATGGGACAGCAGTAAGACAGCAGTCAAGAAAAAATGGTCCAATCCGGGAAGAAAGGTTACATTAGCTGCAGTGGAAGTTAAATCAGAGAAATGCCCTTGCTGTGATCAAATGCATAAGATATATACATGTAAAAGATTAAAGAACTTCCACAAGGGGAGCGTTTCAACATTGTTAGAGGTGCGAGATTATGTTTTAATTGTTTTAGCCCTTATCACATGGCTCCTTCCTGTCAATCGAAATTCGTTTGCCAACTTTGCAAAGGAAAACACAATACAATGTTGCATTTTGACAAGTTAAGTCAAAGAGATACAATTAAGAAGTTTAATAGTAGCATACCAACTGAAGATCAGCAAACACCTTCTGCTTCTTCACATGGTCAACAGCCGCCGGTTCATTCTATTTTAGCAGCAAAATCAATTGATTCACATGTCTTTCTTTCTACTGCTGTAGTGCAAGTAACTGATGGTCGTGGTTTTATGCGTGACTGTAGAGCAGTGTTAGATAGTGGATCAATGGTGAACTTTATTTCAAGGAGTTTATTAAATGTTTTGCAACTTGCCACTCAGAAAACAGAATTACCAATTAGGGGTGTGGGAGCTAGTCGAGTTCAATCTGTAGCCAAGGTTGAAATACATTTAAGGTCCAAGGTCACAAATTTCAAATTAGTTTTGCCATGTTTTGTATTACCAACTATAGTCAGTCAACTTCCACCATGTGCTGCACCAGCAAAATGTTGGAAAATTCCTTTAGAATTTGAATCTAAATTAGCAGATCCTAAGTTCAACGAAGCCGGATCAATTGATCTCTTAATTGGGGCTGGAATATTTTATGAGCTTTTAGAAGTAGATCGAGTGCCACTGGGGATTGGTAACCTTAGTTTACAGGATACGAAACTAGGATGGATAGTTACCGGCGGACTTGAAGTAACTTGTCTTTTAGGAGTTAATTCTCTTGGAGAATCTATAGAAAGTGATTGGAAGCCAGTACTTGCAGATAAAGAGCAATATGGACAAGGATCAAAGGCAAATCAGAGGTGTGCTGAAGAAGAAGAAACTCTTCAACATTTTCAAGATTCAGTTAGGCGAAATGAAGAGGGTCGCTTTGTTCTGCGTTTACCAACCAAGCCTGAAATACAAAATTTAGGTGATAGTCTAGTAATGGCGACATCCAGATTTATCAATATTGAAAGGCGACTTCAACGAGACGAAACGTTAAGAGTGGAATACGTTAAATTCATGAATGAATACATAGATATGGGGCACATGCGAGAAGTAAAGTGTGAAGAAAGGTTGCTAAAGAATGCATACTATCTACCACATCATCCAGTGTTAAAATTATCTAGTCTTACGACAAAGACTAGGGGTGGTTTTCGATGGCTCAGCAAGAACTACATCTGGATTATCACTAAATGATGTGCTGATGCGTGGACCTACGGTTCAAGAAGATATCTTTTCAATATTAACTCGATTTCGAAAACATCAGTACGTCATTACGGCTGACATTGAGAAAATGTTTCGCCAGATAATGGTAGCTGAGGAAGATTGCCATTACAAAGGGTACTTTGGCGTGCAAATCCTAGTGAAGAAATCCGCACTTATAATCTTTTGACAGTCACATATGGAACTACGCCCGCCTCGTTTATGGCAACGCAATGTTTAGTGACACTCGCTCAAGAGTATAAAAACAAAAATAGAAAAGTGGCACAAGTAATTGATAGAGATTTCTACATGGACGATTTAATGACGGGTTGTGATACAGTAGAAGAATGTATGCAGCTGCAGAAAGATATAACCGTCGTCTTAGAATCTGCAAAATTACCATTACGCAAATGGTGCTCAAATTCTCCCACCATCATTGCCACCATAAGTGAGAACCAAAATGATCCTTTGTTTGCTTTAAATCTCGGCGATGAAGATAGTGTTAAGTCATTAGGATTAGGGTGGAGTCACCATCTATGGCCAGTATCCATCTATGGCCAGTTTAGTTTTAAACATTATTTATTAGCAGTATTTTGTATTCCACAGTTATAATCTTGTGGTTGAATATTAAGTTGGATACACTGATTCATTACACATTCAATCTTATCATTTTACGGGTTTTTTTTTTTTTTTTAATCACAAATTCATAATGTTGATATTATTATTTGTTGTTTCTTAGCAACATTGTTAAGAAAATGTAAATTTTGTTTTATTTTTTTTGTGAAGAATATTTTATAATTTGTTGGTGTTGACTACACAATCAGGTTCGTATTATTTCATATAATATTATTACATTAATGTGCTTCAAAAAAATGTTTTGTACATTGTATTTTATATGGTGGCCTTAAAGGGGCCTACATTTTGTTGAAAACTCTATCTATGGACAGACGATGGCCATAAATGGATCGTTATGAGACTCTTTTAATGGCCACTTACATTTATTTTATGCTTCACTTAGAGCTACCTACCTAGTTATACCTATTTGTCTGAATTGAATTTCATTATTAGCTTGGTAATAATTGTTTTAAATAGTACATTTAAAATGGCTTCAAAACCAACTACATCAAAAAAAAGAGTAACACACCAAAAAGATGTATATATTCTCCATCCAAAGTTCAGCAAGCATTGGATGCAATTCACAAAGGTAGATTGTTGTAGACATTGATTACATAAATAAAGTAAAAATAATTTTGCTTAGGAATGAATACATCAACAGCAAGCAGGATATTTAATGTACCCCGCACTACACTCAGGAACAAGCTTGAAGGCAAGTCGCCAGTTGAATCTGTAGGACACGGTGGAGTAACATCCATACTTGGAGATGAAACTGAAGCTTTATTAGTAGAATGGGTGCTAACTTGTGCCAAAATGGGGTTTCCTGTAGATCGGGAGGGGCTGTTAAGTTCAGTTAAGAAACTAGTGGATGAATCAGAAATGAAAACTCCATTTATAAATAATAGACCAGGTAAAAAATGGTTTTATGGATTTATGAACCGCCACAAGTGTTTGTCCCAAAAACATGCTGAATATGTAAACAAAGCAAGGGGATCAGTGACCGAGGAAAAAATAAGAAAATGGTTTGATGAAGTTTCTGAGCTATTGGGCGAAAATTTGTATGTGTTGAACTACCCAGAACGAGTATTTAATATGGATGAAACGTGTTTCTATTTAGCTCCAAAAGGAGAACTTATATTAGGGCCTCGTGGATGTAATGTGTATGATGAACAGACAAACAACAATAAAGAAAACATAACAACACTTTTTGCAGCCAACGCTTTGGGTAATTGGGCACCCCCTTTAACAATTTATAAGTATGAACGCATTCCAGCAAAGATTGCACAGTCTGCTCCTCCAGGATGGGGGTTAGGCAAGTCTGAAAATGGTTGGATGACTGCAGAAACTTTTTTTGAATACATGGCAAACATATTTCTTCCTCATCTAATACAGTCAAATATTTCTAGACCCGTTATTATATTCTTAGATGGTCACAGTTCGCATCTTAGCTTACATCTGAGTAAGTTTTGTAGGGAAAATGGTCTGATTTTAATAGCTCTTTATCCCAATTCAACTCATATCCTACAACCACTAGATGTAGCAGTATTTGGACCACTCAAGTCATCGTGGAAAAAAACTGTGAAGCAATGGCGAATCGACAATGATAGAGAAATAAGCAAATTTGATATGCCAACTGCATTATCTAACATCATGAATACACCAAATATGTCGAAGAATGTTCAATCTGGTTTTAGATCTACTGGTCTATTACCATTTAATCCAAATAATGTAGATTATACCAAAGTTATAATACGTTCAGTCCCAACACAACAGAACACCTCAAAAAATAATGAAATACAATTGCATTTGAAATTCATCGAAAAAAACACTGATAGTAATCTATTAAAAGAATTTAAGAGAGCCTATATAGGAGGATGAGTGGGATGGTGATATCAAAGCTAATGCTGTTTAATTTGTGGTCCACATGTGTAACTCAAACTAACAATGAGAAAACAAGAACAGAGTCAACCTCACAAGCAACAACTTTTGATTCCTTTGATTCCTATATGAGTCCAACATCAGCACAATAACAACAATTAGTTTAGAATCAACAACTATGAACAATTCCAGTACATCCTGTCAATTAGAAAACCAACCATCCACAAGTCATGATTCTCCTACTACTTTAATCTTACCAACACGACGATCATTAACATCAGTATTTGAGGATGTAATTAAGTGGCCAGTACAGCAGGTATCAAAATCAAAAAGAAAAAGAGAATATACTCCAAGTGTCATAACATCAGACAGGTGGGTACAATTTCATGAACTAAAAGAAGCAGACAAATTAAAAAAAGATGAGGAAAGAGAAAATAAAAGGAAAGCCATACAAGACAGAAAAAGGGTAGCTGAAGAAAAAAAAAAGGGTAAAGACATTAAAAAAGAAAATACCAATTGATTCAGATAGTGAACACTCAGAAACTAACCAAAGTTGGAGTTCAATCAGTCACCACAGTCTAGAAGAACCACTTGCTGTGCCCATACAATCTATGGATTTGGTTTTATCAACATCAGACTTGAAGCCCGGTGATTATATTATTGTAAAATTTGAAACGTCGAACAAAAGAAAACTCATTTACAAATATGTAGCATCAGTTCTTAAAATAACTGATATAAATGATATTGAAATACAATGTTTTGAATCAATAGACGAAGAAGAAAACACGAATTTGTTCCTATTGACAATGATGTGAGCATGATTGGCATAGAGAGTATTGTAGGGAAACTGCCTGTACCTGAACTGAAATTATCTGGTAGACAACTAAAATCTGTCTTCCCAGGTGTTGTTGACATATTCGAGAAATTTTAAGACTGTTTAATACAATATAAAATTAAAGACTGTTAGGTTTAGCAAAGAAAAAAATAATGTCCTGACTAAGAAGTATATACCTAACTTCAATTAACTATTTTAATAGCTAGGTTTGCTACATAATGTTTTATTTTATTGTTAATTTAATTTAGTATTTACAATATTAAATTATTCATTGTTTTTTTTTTAACACAGAAAGTACTGTTTTTGTTAAAAATTTGAATTTTATGTTTTAGTTTGTTTATTTTATAATTTTAAACTGTTATCTATATTAATATATTATATGGCCTAAGTAAACATGTTATACCTATTTGAAAATGTAAAGACTGTTACGTTTAACAAAGACTGTTCCTAGCAACAAAGCATATAATTATATTACTATTTTTAATTCCAAAATTTGGTGCATAATACCTATTACTCATTGTTAATATTTAAAAACTGTTAACTATATTAATACCTACTTAGGTATGTATGAAATAAAGAAAGATCTTAAAAGTAAAATGTTGTACCTATTTGAAATTTTGGTTTTTAAAATATTTAACTACTTATTTGTAGGTATAATTTTAGTTGTGTATCCATAATTGAGTAATGAAGTATACAATTATTTTTATAATGATGAAATACAGTGTTATTTATCATTACATTTAAATTTTTAAGATTTTTTTAGTATTGGCCATAATTGGGTATTTTATTGGCCATAGCTGGTGATTGCCGGCCATAAATGGGAGGAAAAGGTAAATAATAATAAAAAAATTATTTCTCATTAGATACTTTACTTATGAACCCAATATTTTAGCTAAGTATTAAACTTGTTATGATGATAACATGGTAAAAATTTCAAAGCTCAAACATCAACAAGTAAAACCAATAGTATGATTTGTCTAGAAAAATGCTTAAGGTGGCCATAGCTGGTGACTCCACCCTATGTTGGCAACCAGTGCCCGATCAATTCAAGTTTAATATTTCTATACCTTTAGACAGGATGAACCTTACAAAGAGAAAGTTGCTCTCTGAACTAAATAAGGTGTTTGATCCTCTAGGTTTTTTGGGTCCTGTGTTGATCAAAGGTAAGATTTTTCTTCAACATCTTTGGCAGCAAAAAATTAATTGGGATGCACCATTACAAGTAGATATCCAAGAAAAATGGAAGAAATACTACTCTGGACTAGAATCTCTCAAAGAGCTTTCCATTGATCGTAAGTGCAAAGTACAATCTGGTGAATTATTTGAAATTCATGGATTCTGTGATGCATCTATGGAAGCTTACGGAGCATGTCTATATATACGTAGTTCAGATCAGCAAGGGATATGGCACTCACGGTTACTCTGTTCAAAAACTAGAGTAGCACCATTAAAAGTTGCAACTATTCCTCGGCTAGAACTAAGTGGGGCACTTCTCTTGGCTCAGTTGGCAGCTAAGGTAGCTGACTCTTGGAATATTAACTGTGAAACTATCCATTTGTGGACTGATTCAATGATAGTTTTAGGGTGGCTAAATAGTCATTCATCACGATTAAAAACATTCGTAGCTAATCGTGTCAGCCAAATTCTAGAAATTACAAAGGCACCGCAATGGCATCACGTAGCAACAAATGAAAATCCAGCCGACATACTTTCTAGAGGCATTACAACGCAAGAATTACAAGATGCTACGACTTGGTGGTTTGGTCCACAATGGTTATCGAGCGATACAATTTCTTGGAAGAGTCAGTCCATGCTTGCATTAATGCCGGAAGAAACACTACCGGAACTTAGGCCTGTTCAGTTGAGTTTAACTATAGTAAAGTTTAAAAATGGTTTGCTAGATAGGTATTCTAAGTGGGAAAGGCTAGTTCGGGCAACTGCTTGGATTTTGAAATTTATTCAGTTTTTAAGATTAAAAAGATGCAAACAAGGCTTTGTTAAATATCTCACGGTATCAGATTTTAGCAATGCAGAATCTTGGCTAATAAGATGCGCACAAAAAGATGAGTTTGCAATTGAAAATAAGGCATTAACTGAAGGTAAAAACGTGCCAAGAAATAGTAAGTTAAAAGGACTATCTCCATTTATCAGTACAGATAACCTAATTGTAGTTGGAGGAAGATTGCATAATTCAACCCTATCAAATGAACAAAAACACCCCATAATTTTACCATTTGGTCATAAGGTAACAAGATTAATTTTTATATATTATCATGAAATTTTATTACACGGAGGACCACAGTTGTTACTAGCAGAAATAAGACTTCGATTTTGGCCTATAAAAGGTAGGATAGCAGCTCGTTCCACTGCATTGCGTTGTGTAACATGTGTTCGTTCTAAACCTAAATTTTTGAATCCAATCATGGAATTCTGCCAAGTCCAAGAGTACGCCCTTCTAGACCATTTTCGACAACAGGTGTTGATTTTGCAGGCCCTTTGAATCTCAGAAGTGGCATACGCCGCGTTACCAGCATTAAAATGTGGATTGCGGTTTTTGTGTGCTTAGCAACAAGAGCAATACATCTGGAGCCAGTAGTAGGGCTCACGAGTAATGCCTTTTTTGCCGCACTACGGCGATTTATGGCACGGAGAGGAAAATGTTCAAAGATATATAGTGACAATGGTACAAATTTTGTTGGTGTTCAACGTGAACTAGCAAACTATATAAAAGATGCCGACGCAAATATAGCTCAGGATGGTATACAATGGCACTTTAATCCCCCGCTGCACCACATTTTGGTGGAATTTGGGAAAGCGCAGTAAAAAGTGCAAAACATCATTTAACTAGGGTAGTAAAAGATTCAAGACTTACTTTAGAAGAATTAGGAACCTTACTTTGTCAGATTGAGGCATGTTTGAACTCTCGTCCGTTAACACCGTTAAGCCTTGATGCTCTGGACTTAGAGCCTATAACACCGGCACACTTTTTAATTGGTGGACCACTTCTTTTAGCACCAGAACCCGATTTGTCAAAAGAAAACATAGATATATTACGGAGGTGGAAATATGTGCAAGCCTTGATGCAAATGTTTTGGAAACGTTGGTCAAAAGAATATTTGCCACAGCTCCAAGTTAGAGGTCGTTGGGTATCTCAAACTGAACAGATGAAAATTGGAGATATAGTAATCATCAAAGAAGAATTTGCACCACCAGGAAAATGGAAATTAGGAAGAGTAGCAAAAACGCATCCAGGTAGTGATGGGATTGTACGAGTAGTCACTTTAAAGACAGCAAATTGTGATGAGCTGAAAAGACCGGTAGTGAAGCTATGTCGTCTACCAGTAGAGCCAGAAAACTCTAATATTGAAAAATAGAACCAGATGGCTTAAGCCTTAAATGTTGAAATCAAGATTTCAACGGGGGGAGAATGTTGCCGCCCGGAATGCAATAATATAATACAGCTAGCCACTTATTATATAGGTCAACGGCCTATATTTGTCACCGGCCGATCACACACACACACGCACATACATATTACTGTTTATTTTATATTATTGTTTAAATTTGTGTTTTAATTGTTGTGTGAGTTATATAATATTAAGATTACGCGTGAAGAATCGCAATCAGCGCATTATTATGTCTTCCCGTCCGCCCGCGTCGTCGGTATAATATTATAATTATGTTAGTCTTCTCTCCAGCGTCATTGCAATATAGCTGCTGTACGTGCGCTAATCGCCGTTGTTTTTTTATATACTTAAAAAAGTTCGTGTTTGTGAGCGCGAATCTCTAGTTTTATTATATTTTGTGGGCGCGAATAGCCACTTTGTTATTTTATTTTGCTTAGGCGCTAATCGCCGCAAATTCTTTTTATAATATTATATAGTGTGCGCTAATCGCCGCTATTATTATATTGATATTGCACTGTGGGCGCGAATCGCCAATTTTATTGTATATTGTGTGAGCGCAAATCGCCACATTATTGTTATTTTTGTGTGAGCACTAATTGCCACATATTTTTTTTATTATTGTATTGTGAGCGCAAATCGCCATCTAGTCTTTTTTTTGTGTATTATTTAAATTATTATATCCGTGTTGTGTGTGTCATTTTTATTATATAGCTTTAGGTGCAGCTGGCCAGCTGAGCACCGACAATATTGTGAGTTATTTTTTATTTATTTATTATTATTTATATTATATTATTATTTGTATTATATTTGGTTGTGCCGAACCGGCAACTATTATTATACTATACATATTTTTACTTGTTGGGCCAAAAGGGCCGTAAATTTTATTATTATATTATATCTTTTACCACACCTACAATTTGAGTTACCATTTTTATTCTTAGTTACCCGTGTCCCTAGATTTAAGTATACACACCACAATTATACACACCTACACACACCACCGCACACTAGCACTCTTTGGTCTTGCTCGGCGACCCCGGCCACTTCCTTAGAGTCGCTATACACACATACACACACATACACAGGTCGGTCGGTGTGCAGCGCACGAATTATTTTGGTGACCGGGCGCGCGTATTAGCTTTATATGCTCCCGGCCCGTTCACAATAATTCCGACACGTTTTTTTCAAACGACTGAACCACAATATAATTATGATAATTACGCGTTAGATTTAAAAAGAATAATGCAGGAAACACATAAGATAGCAAGGGAAAATCTAATAAAAAAGAAAAATTCCAATAAGCAATATTATGACCAAAACGCAAACATATTAGAATTACACGTAGGAGATAAAGTGTTACTAAAAGAACAGAACAAGAAAAACGCATTATGTTTTAATTGGTCAGGGCCATACTAGGTGATAATGATTCACGACAATGAAAATATAACAATAAAGAAAGGGAGGAAGGACTACAGGATCCACATTAATAATACAAAAAAATATTTCGAGACCGAAACACTTCAGGTGTCGTAACATATTTATATATATATAGCTGTAGGGTCCTCTAAGTTTTTTTTATTTGTTATAAGTAATCATAGTCATATCATTATCATTAGTATTATTTAGTAAATTCGTTATCAGGTATGATATATCGAAATATGACATTCGAAGCTAATATGAGAAGCTTTCTAGCGTATCATTTTATTCAAATCAATCTAATATTAGAAATATATAAAGCCGAGACCGATATATTATTCGACGTCATACAAGCAGCCAAAGTAGGATTAATACACCCAAGCTTATTAACCCCCAAGAGTTACTAAAACAGCTTATAAATATTAAGGTAGGGATGCCAAGTGGTACAGACTTACCCATAGATTTAAATGAAAGTAATGTACAAGAAATGATACCCCTATCAGACATAACGATATATTATTCTAATGACAAAATTGTTTTTATTTTAAATATACCTTTAGTATATCAATACGAATTGACACTTTTTCAGCTAATACCTTTACCAGATTGTAATAATAATAATTGTGTTTATATAAAGCCTAATTATAAGTATTTAGCTGTAAGTAAATCTAAAGAAATGTATTCAGTCTATGATGAAATTGACCAAAGCCTTTGTAAACATGCCGGCGATTTCCTTTTATGTCCTGAAATTTATCCTTTACATCCTAGAAGCGGACTTCCTATATGCGAGGTGCTTTTACTACAAGAGCCAAAAGAGGTTCCAGACAGCCAGACAGTTGCGAAATCATGCAAGTGCAGTTGCGAGCAAATATATTTCACAAATTGAAGTTCAAGAACGAATGGATCTATGCTACACCAGGAGAAACCATATTCATTACATGCGACCAAGACAAGAGAAGTACAAATCATTTCCTAGAAGGAATAGGTATACTATCTTTAAACGAAACGTGTAAAGCCTATGCGTCACGCGACCTATTGATTCCACATAAAGTTGAAACAGATACTGAACTAATTTATTTTGTACCAAATTCTCAAATTAAAGAACCTGAAGATCGATATGCTAGGTTAACGACTAATATTTTGGAAAATAAGCATATTCGAACCAACCAGATGTTCGATTTAAATATAGTCGCAAAGTCAACAACGGAAATTAAAGAAATGGTGATCAAAGATGCCAAGACAGAACAAATACGAAATAGTAAACGCAGACACGACTATTTATTATATGTAATTAGTACAATAACAATTATCTGTATTGTTCTAACTATAATAAGATGCACAGAAAAACAACCATGGTGCACAATAAGCAGTACCAGGAGATCCAGACGAAATATCGCAACAGATCCAGAAGTAGAATTATGGCATTTTCAAACTCCAGTACAAGTCGAAGAACCATACCCGACAGAACCAAACGAAGACGTTCCAGCAACTAATCGAACACAGGACCAGATCAAGGACGACATTATTCCATTACCATCCGCACCTCAGATCAAGACAAGGTATTCCGTGTACCCCACCCCGATGTGATACGGAGTATCGTCTTATAGGGGAGAATGTAGTAAACCGACGTTTTTAGTATAAAAACGTAGTTCCGAAGTCCAGTGGCCTATGACTATATCACGCCACCGAGTCGGACCACTAATGCCGTTTCCTGATTGGATTAGACACATCACGCCACTTCATAGACGTAGATCATTCGATTCTCCATCACGGCATGTTCCATATAAATATGAGTCCTCATCATAGATTTAATTAGAGTTAGTTAAGAGTCAGTTAGACTAAGTCAGTGTTGTCACTTGCTCTCCGGTAGCTAAGTACTTGTGCTTACGCTAACGAAAGCCTTTTCATTTATTGTTTTAACAAGTTAATAAACGTATCAATTATCTTATTATTTTATTGTTAACTTATATACCTCAACTCTCCAACCTACGACGGAAAGTGCATTCGTTGTAAAAGAAGCGTGCAGTAACTATCACTGGTTACTACAGGGTGCAAGGGTAATACACCTGCTGGCTGCTGTACAGTAGGATTCGGATGCATGTTTTCGAATGACAAGATGTAGAAAATCTATATTTTATAATATCAAACTTTTAGAAAATCTGTGATTAAGAAAAATGTTATTTTATATACGAGTAAACAGTAAAAAAAAAAAATTAAAATATTTTTAAACATTTAAATTCTAAGTTTTATTTTCTAAAACACAGTATTTCTAAAACTCGGCATTCTAGAATATAACTTTCTAAAAGCTGCCTCAATACCGTATAATAGGTTACAAGTAGGTTACTGTGATGGATGGTATTAAATTTTATTCAATGATATATCAGTTTGTTTTTCCCGGCGCGTTAAATGCCAAATGCTTTAATGACGAACACTTTAAACCAAACGCATTTGGGCCCATAGACTTCTTGGCTTAAAATTACATTTAACGGTAATTTGTACTTTTTATAGTGTCTGCAATAAAATTATTATTATTTTTTTTTATCGTTTTTGGTTGTTGAAAAACATGTTGAATAAAGTAACATGCTATTTTTGACTATTTTGGCATGACATAAATTATACAAAATAGATGATAAATTATAAAACAATTATGTACATTATAAAAATCAATAACATTTGCAATTATTTTGTAATAAAAAAATAATAAGATATTAAATTTTTTAGCAAAAGATAATGTTTTTCATAAATAGTTTATGGTGAAACAAACAATTGTATAAAAATGATATTTTAAATAAATGTTTTAAGCTCAAATTTTATACTGAAACGGAGAATCACGATTTAAGTTATTCATTTGTAATTTAAAAATATTATTATAAGATAGGCTGACAGACCATTTTTTCTCAAAATTTTTTTTTAGTAAAAAATGATTTTATGTAATTGATTAAAATTTAATATATCCATTACAGTAACCCACACTATACCTACTTGCCTACCTTTTTATCTGATAAATGCCGATTAAATTTGTTGTTTTATTATGGAGTCATTAAAAATTAAATATCACAGGCAGCTAGATATGCAAATTAAATTAGGGATGGAACAATTAAACGAAATAAAAATGTACTGTATAAATATTTTTATACCTTTCTATTGTTAAATCCCATATTTGTTTACATAAATAATAAAATCCATATTTGATAAGTTCTATTAAAACAACTTAAAATGTTCATTACATAATTCTACATAATTGATACTGATAAATGAAAAATAAATTTATATTGCATTAATTGTTTTGTCTTTTTCATATTATTGTATATTCAGTTTGTAATAAATAAAATAAAATAAAATTCTATGGAGTACCTATATAACTTTAATGTATTATCATTTTTAAATATATTTTTCTAAAATATACTTAACATGAAAATTTGATGGAGCTTGGGCCTCAAATAATCTCCAATGTTAGATGGCCTTATTCCAAAAAAAAAAAACCAACCAACAATTTGTTACATTTGTAATAAATTACCTTACTTAAATATACATACTCTAGTGAACACATATACATATATATAAATATTCTAATAAATCAATTACCCAAGTTCAAATGTACATGGGTATCAGAAAACATAACAAAAAGTTAATAAAAATATGCTGTATACAAATTACAGTTACATACAATTATTGCCTCAACTACATAAATAATACATGTCATTCATCCCCAGGAATGTCGTTTAAAAATAAGGTATTATTAACATCCTTTAAATATTTGCCATTTGATGAGTACCGGCAATTATTAACAGAAGTTAATAATGAAGATTATTGCACTTCACCTCCAGTGAAACCGGCTTGGGATGTGATATTGTATCACAAAAGCAGTAAATCAATGGATTGGAAAAGTGACCAGTTTCGTTGGTGTGAATATGGTAGGAAGCAAATTCCTAAAGCTGATCCATATCTTCAATGTATTTATTACAAATCTTTTGTTGTCGATAAGAAATTCACTAGGATGGCATATTCATTACTGAGCGATGGTAAATTTCCTTCTACGACCATTGTTCATTATTTTGGATCTACTGATGGTATCATTGATACATCTTATAGGATCATGAATGTTAAGCTTGGAAATGATAATTTTAGACCACATGTTGTGACATCTAAATCTCAACTTCAATGTCAAAAAGATAATTTAGTTTGCTCACCTAAACAATTATATAGGAAGCAAATTACACTAATTGATGTACACCCAGCTCAGGAACCAGTAATGGCACCGAGGAATTATAAACAGTGTGTAAACACTATAGAGACGAAAGACGTATGCTGTCAAGTGATGACGTCTTTGGGTTATATCTATTACATGAGGAAGTACCGAGCTTTATTCAAAACATGCAACTCGTTCCAAACTTTGTTGTAGTTTTGATGACTGAAAATATGGCAGAACTTTTTACAACTATTAGTAAATTACCTGAATTAGTCTTGCATTATGACACTACTTTCAATATTGGAGATTTTTACCTGTCAATACTGATTTTTAAACATCCATTATTTGAAAGCAAACCAGTTATACCGTTGGCATATCTTATGCATCATACAAAAAAGTACGAAGTTCATAAAATTTTTTTTGAAACTGTATTATTAAGATGGAATGCAATTGGGAACAAAGGCTTAAAGATTGTAACTGATCGAGAAGCAGCAATCAAAAAAGCTATTAAAACAGTGCTTCCAGATATAACATTGTTTTATTGTTGGAATCATTTACAGAGAGATGTAGGATTTTGGCTGAAAAAGAAATTAAATTCAGAGCAAAGCGATGAAATAATTTATAAAAATAATATTTGGAACTTACTTGACAGTGAAAGTGAAGCAGAATTCTGTAAGAAACTTCATGAAATGTCTTCTGTATGGAGTGCAGAATTTTTAAATTATTTCAACAAACATTTGAAAATAGACTTATTAAGCAGTGGTAAGTGCATTCTTCAGCACCCAGATGTAAATATATATGAAGATAGAAGTGGAATAACAAACAATCCATCTGAAAGCTTAAATGCTGTCTTAAAACATATATTTACTTCAGAAGTAAAAGCACAAATTTGCGCTATTTCTATTTATCAACTTCATTATGAAAAAGAAATAATTCGTGGCCTTAGTAAGCTAGGTGAATATAAGCTGAAAGATAAATATTGCATTGAATTTTATATACCTCCAAAAGATTCTGTGTATCAAACACCATTAATTAACTTAGACCAAGTCCTATATTGCTTCAAAAACAAAAACATAAATCAAGCTATTTCTGATGAAGAACGAGATTACAGTACATTTTCTTTGGCAAAATTACTTGTTATCCAAAATACAATAAAACATTTAACTAAACTTCAATGTTTTTCAGTCAAGGGAGAAAGTGATGATTATTTGGTAAAGTTATTTTCCGGAAAAATTGATACATGTACATGTCATTTGAGGAAAAAATGTCATTATATTAAAGCATTTAGAGGCATCTAGAGTCTAAGTTGGTCTAAATTTCTAAAAGTCTAAAACGAATATTCAAAATAGCTCAAAAAAACTCAAAATATTTTGAAAATTAAATCATGTAAAGAAAATGCCAATCTAAATAACTGGTAAAATTTTCAAGTATCTACGACTTATACTTTTTGAATAATAACAAATATTTAAAATTATTTGAGGATAAATCGTTATTTAACGCGGTTTTGTAAAAATTTAAATTTCAAACACTCATAAAATTTTTTTGTCTGAATCCGGTAGAGTTTTTTTTACAGATATTTGAAGAAAAATTTATGGAGAACCTTGTACCAAATTTTCAAAACTTAGTTATAAAAGAAAAAAATTTTACGATTTTCCAACCACAAAATTACTTGCAAATTTTCGCAATTTTGACATATTTCGTATAAATTCGAACTTTAAGAACTTATAAAGAAAAATTGTGACTAACGATTTCGGATTTTTTTTTATCACTTTAAGAACAACTTATAAGAAATCTTGTATTAAATTTTCAAGATTTCTGTTCAGCCACAAAATTTTTTTTCGTTATTTAAAAAAAAAATACTTAGAAAAATTGAAAATTTCAATTGTCTATAAATAGTTAAAAAAAAAACTCAAAATTCTTTGAAAATTTAACTGTGTACGGAGAGCGCTAATATAAACATTTGGTGAAAATTTCAAGTATAACTGTATAACCAACGAATAGGGATATCTATGACACTCAGAGGCCGATCGTAACACCACTCAAGTCGTTTTGATATCAGTTTCTGAGGCAGGTTGTAACACCACTCACCATCTTATTTTATATATTTTACTTTAAGCTTATAATAATTGTATTCGTGCAAGAACTATTTTAATAAACAATTAACTTATACTTGAACAACACGACGTAGGTATTCATTTTGTACGTTGATGCATGAATCGACCTAGTCGGGACGCAACATAATAAATGCTATGCAGAAGCAAAATGTAAATATAAAATGTACCATAGTTTGCGAACCGTGCGAATATAAACACATTATTACATATTCAAGCGAAATACTCCCTATATGTTATTAAAATAACCTATTATTATTTTTATCAGCCAATTAATGACAACATACATAATATAATATTATATTATTGGGACCTCCGCGTGTTCATCTCGACATTGTCGTCGCCGTCGTCGTCAACCGGAGAAAAATAATTATTAATACCCACTAAAAATAGCTTTCTACCCAAAATCCAAATTATAACGACGTATAAAAATCAAAATAATAGTGTCTATAACCGATAAAGCAATACACCCATAAAGATACACATAATATTTTGTCGATTACGTGTCGACCGCGGTCCTGGAGACCCGACAACGACGACTACAGTCAACAGTTGTCGACAACGTGTTGGCCTATCATTGTTATTTGTATAGTGTGTAACTGTGTAAGTAATTGTGACTTGTAAATTTTTTTGATTTATAAATATCTACGTATATTATATTATTATACAATTGTTTAAATCGACAAAACTGAAAGTAGATACCCTAACAACATCATATATGATTTCCCATTTATGTTTCTGAAATATGACATCGAAACAAATGTAATATTGCAAAACATAGGTAACATTTAGTAACAATTACGTAACCGAAACATTGCATATTAGTTGCTAAGTCCGCTTATTGATAACTTACATTTTGATAACAATGTAATAATTCTGAATCATTTATACTGAATATAACTGAAACTAATATTTATTGCAGTTATGTTTCATTCATGAAACTGATATGAATTACATAACCAATATAGGTATATAATATATATTCATATATAGTAATCAAATATATATCTGATATATCTGTATAAATTTGTAATATTTCTTAATTGGAGAGCAGTATAACACATACTTATATTCAGATGATAACAAAAATAATTAATGATATATTTTGACGAATTTATAAAAATTATTAAACTAGTATAAATACTCAAATACAAAAATAATCTAATACATTATTATTGATGAGACTGTGGCATCTTCATCAACAATAGAATCTGAACAAGTTATATTGAAAGATGCTATTCCTAGTTGTTCGGTAGAAAATTTGGATAAAATTAGTTAATTTTTAGTCGTTTCCAGTCTTGTTATTATAATTATTATAATTATATAATATAATATAATATTGTCATTATTATTATTTTATTTATTTTAGATAGTTGTACCTGAAATTATTGAGTTAAAACCTTCGAAAAAGAGAAAATACGATGAATCCTACCTTCAATTTGGATTTATTCATGTTGGTACTGTAGAAAGGCCTGATGGACAATGTGTTATTTGTAATGTAATTCTTCAGAACAGTTCTTTGGCACCTGCAAAACTTAAAAGACACCTCGAAACCAACCATCCAAATTTGATGAATAAGGAAATCGGCTATTTTAAAAAACGTAAAGAAGAACATAATAGCAGCTTGTCTGCCTTACATAAATACGCGAAAAACGACCGTGAAAATGCAACAGAAGCATCATTTATTTTGAGTTACAGCATTACTCGTGCTGGTAAACCACATACAATTGCTGAGTCTCTAATTAAACCATGTATGACTGAAATAGTTCGCTGCATGATTGAAGAAGAGGCTGCTAAGAAAGTTGCAACTGTTCAATGCTCCAACAACACTATATCTGATCGGATACATAAAATATCGGACCATATTGAAGATCAACTAATAAACAGGTTGAAAAGTTGTAACATGTTTGCTATTCAACTTGACGAAAGTACTGACGTTGCTGGACTTTCAATACTGCTTGTTTTCGTGAGGTATATTTTTGAAACATCTATCGAAGAAGATTTATTGCTTTGTACTCCTTTGGATACAAATACCACAGGTGAAGAAATTTTTAAAGTCATCGATAGTTTATGAATAAACATCAGGTTGATTGGGTTAAATGTATCGATGTATGTAGTGATGGAGCTGCAGCTATGGTTAGAAAAATTAAAGGAACCGTGACAAGAATAAAAAATGTAGTACCAAAATGTCACAGTAGTCATTGCGTTTTACATCGCCACGCTCTTATTAGTAAGAAAATGCCATTGGAGTTAAAACAAGTTCTTAATGAGGCTGTATGTATTGTAAACTATATTAAGAGCCGTCCACTCCAGTCTAGACTTTTTAAAAAAGTATGTGAAGAAATGGGTAGTCAGTATTATTCACTTCTTCTTCACACTGAGGTCAGATGGCTTTCAACTTGTCGGTACGCCAATGGTGAACATTATTGTACAATTTCTACTTTGCTACTGATTTGGAAACATTAAAACTGGATTTACAAATGACAGCCTAATGAAAAACATAAAGAATTAAATTATGTAAGAAATTATCAGAATTAATTTAAAATATTAGTGGGTACAACAACTGAAGAGCAGACAGACTTCTTTAATTCATTTAAAGTTTTATACATTTTTGGTTACCTAGTTATTAATTTAAGTAATTTTTGTTATTTGTTAGTAATTTGATTTTTTTTTTCAGAATGTTAACAACTTAAGAACAATTTCTATTTTAATTGAAAGAGATTTGAGAACACATAATGAAGACAATAAAACTATTGTCTTATCCACAGATACTGTCATAATTGTTGAATGATTTTCTTTAAAACTCCAAAGAAAAATCTAATAATTGGTTGACTTGTTTAAAGTTAAAAATTTCTAACACAAAATAAATTTTTCTAGTACTTAAATATAATAATTAAAACTTTACTTAATTTAACTAAGGATAGGTATATACATATTGTAATAAGTTATTTAACTATTAAAACAAATTATATTTAGATGAGTTATCAAGTCAAGAATATTATAAAACCAGATTTAGGATATTTAATATTTATTAATGTAACATAATATTACCAATATTTATTTACATATGCACACTGAATACGTATCTATTTATGTACAAGTATATAATTAATTAATTTCATACAAATGGTTTTTCAATTAACAATTAATTGTGTTTTTTGTAAAATTAAATGACTAAACAATTGGTTAAAAATCATATAAGGTTTATATAAGTATAACAGATTTATAATAACTTACAAATCAAAAAATAGTGTTAAATCAATAAGTCAATAACTATATTATAATACATCATATGTACAGTGGCGCAACTACGGGGGTGCTAGGGGGTGCTTAAGCACCCCCAACTCTATTTTAAGCACCCCCAAGTCCAATGTCTTTATAATTTAAAATATCTATAGTTTTAAGTTTTAACAATGTTATTTTATTTTTTAAGATATCATTAGGTCATTTTTTCCTTATATTTCAATATATTATTATTACTATTATAGTCATAGACATGATAATAGGTCTATGATTATAGTGAATAAGTAACATAATATCGTCATGTTGAGATTACTGAAAGATAATATTTAATTGTAATTTGTAATCTTTTATCATAGACATTACTACATTAGACGGTCAACAGCGATCACGATTAATGATAGTGGTATCTTTAATCGTGACAGCGATTCGGCGATTGTAATAAATAATAACTAATAAGTGATAATACCGGGTTTTCCTCGTTCACCAGCTTGCTAGTTGTTTATTGTTTGTTTCAAATTTGAAAGTGTTCGTTATTTAATTCAGTGCAGTTATTAAAATTTAAATTTGTTATTCGATATTCATAATGTTCAGCATTTTTAGTAAAAATAAAAAAAAAAAAAAGTATTCAAAGTACGTCAGACCATTCATACAGTGAAACTGTTGATGATCCTGGTCCAAGCACGTCACGTAGTTTGTGTGAACAAGAACAAAATGTTACCTACCTTAACGTTAACATTGACAATGAAAATGTATGTAGCTCTCAAATTTTGAATTTAGGATTAGGAGATATAGAAAATGGACCATACCGCCCTATATTGGCAGTAAGTACCTACTATCTTAGTTTTATTTTACATTATTATTTAGGTAACTGCTTAGTGCTTTGCATATGCTTAAATACTTTTAGGCTTATCCAAAAACAAAGTTTGGGAAGCAATACAGATCATTTAATAAACAATGGTTTGTTGAATGTGCATGGCTAGAGTATAGCACTAAATTAGATGCTGCTTTTTGTTATGTCTGTCGCATATTTGGTACGGGTGATGTTGAACCAGCATGGACAAAGACTGGACTTGGTAATTGGCAAAAAGCAAGTTTATATATTTTCGAATATAATATTAATAATTAATAAGGCATCAGTATTTAAACTAATCATTATAATTATACATTTTCCAGTTTGTTGATAAATTAAATAAGCACAAAACATCCCAAAATCATTTAACAAATGTATCAAAAATGGAAGCTTATAAATCAAGTAAAAAAATGGGTAGTGTTAAATCTCAAATCTTAAGTGCTCAAAGTGAAATAGTTATTAAAAATCTCAAGTATATTTTAAATTTGATCGAAATAGTTTTGTATCTTGCAAAACAAGGTGTTTCGTTTAGGGGGCACCGTGAAGATTCTGATTCATGCAACCAAGGTACTAAATTTTACTATAATATATAAATTATAAGCAATAAATAATATAACTAATAAAACAATATTTCAATATTCATAAGGTAATTTTTTGGAACTTTGCAATGTGTTCTCTAAATGTGTGGTGGACTTCAAAGAGTATCATGAAAAGAAAATCAACTTCACTAGTTGGAAAATACAAGAAAGTATATTGCAAATAAGTGCAGATAATATAAGATTGACTATCATTAAAAAAATAATAAGTACTGGATTTTTTGCAATAATGGTGGATGAAGCAAGGTAGGGTATATATAATTAAATTAAAAAAAAAAAGGTTTTTGTTTAATATAAGATTGATTTTTTATAGATCTCATAAACAAGAACAACTTTCGATATGTGTTCGATTTGTTAATGATTTAGAAATAGAAGAAAGGTTTTTAGAGTTTGTGGATGTCTCAGATGGGCAAGATGCAAACCACATTGTCTCGGCCCTTTTTCAATGCTTTGAAAAATTAAATTTTGACATGAAATCATTAAAAATTGTTGCACAATCTTATGACGGTGCAAGCGTAATGTCGGGGTGTCTTAATGGTGTTCAAGCCAAAATAAAACAATATTTTCCTTCTGCCATATATACTCATTGTATGTCTCATAGGTTAAATTTAGTGGTTCTGGATATGTGCAAAGGAATTAAGGTAGAATATGCTTTAATTAACTATTTGTAGAACATTAACACATGTTACTATACTAAAAGTATATATTTTTTTTTTAGAATATATTATTATTATATACTTTGTTTATTAGATTGCTCGAAATGTTTTTAATATTTTGGAGTCCTTGTATGTGCATTTTTCTCGACCAAGTAACAACTCAAAATTACTTGAAATTCAAAATGAATTAGGATTAAAGAAAGGCAATGTAATAAGAGTTTGTGATACACGATGGGTTTGTCGATATCGAAATTGCAATTCAATGATAAACAATTATTCAGCAATTTTTAAATTTTTAAAAAATGAAATTGAAGAAGAAGCTGATAAAGATGTAGCTGAAGCTATAGGTAATATAATAAATAATGAAAAATGAAATGTTATTGAATACTCAAAAAAGTTATATTTTATTTTTAGGAATTATTAGTCAAATAACAAAATGCCAATTTGTAATTTTAGTTATGGTTTTAAGAGATGTTTTAGGTGTTATAAATATCTTAAGTACAACTCTACAATCAAAGACAGCTACATTAGGGAAGGCCGAAATGATTATTAATAGTGTTATTGAGTCATTAAAAACATGAGAACAGATAAGTCATTCTCAGAATTATGGTTAAAAATTATACAATTTTGTGAAACAAATGACATATCAATAGAAGTCTCTCATCCTGGTAAGTTTGATTCTTTGTTATAGTTACTATAAAAATTTAAAGCTAATTATTAAAAAAAAAAAAAATTTAAGTAACAAAACGGAAAAGAACTCAGCCGACTAATTTGATGAATTTCCATTTGGAAACCACAACTAGTGCTAATTTTGATGAACAAGATCAAGATGTATCAGAAGCATATTGGAGGCGTACGATTTATTTTCCGATTATTGATACAATTATCAATAATCTAAAGTTTAGATTTTCAACTGAAAATCTTCAGATGGCTAAAGCTATTGACAGTTTTATGGACATGGATTTTGAAAAAAGTCAATATTTTATCCAGCATTATAAGGTGCATATTAACTATTCAGTACCTAACATAATAAAATCATTACATTTTAGAATAATTCTATAATATTCTATGATTTCAGGACATAATAAATTCAAACACGGAATGCTTGAAAGCAGAAATGCTTGTAGGAAAAAACTGTTTAAAAAACAGTACAGATGGCATAAAAAAAATAGTAAATCAAGAAGTATTTCCTAACTTTTATAAACTAATGCAGGTTGCATTAACGATCCCGGTCAGTTCTGCAACATGTGAGCGAAGTTTTTCCTCCATGAGGCGATTAAAAAATTGGATGAGAACCAGTATGGTACAACAGCGTTTTACCAACTTAAGTGTAATTAATATTGAGAGAGATCTTGCAAACAAAATTGTTCCCGAAGAAATACTAAACACATTTGCTAAGATTGACAGAAGATTATGTTTAACACTTTACTAATTTTAAATCATAATAATACAATAAATAAAAATAAAATGTGTTAAAATTTTTTAGTATTTTAATATACTTAATAATAATAGTCAAAAAAATAATTTAAAGGTGTAATGGGGGGTGTGGGGGGCGGAGCCCCCCACGACAATATAACGGTTTACCTTTTGTAGCACCCCCAAGATTTGAACTCTAGTTGCGCCACTGCATATGTATTTATATTGTACAGAAACTATATTATTGATTATTTAAAATTCTTAACTTGGAATGTGGTTTGGTTGTTGATATTATTGATTTAGTTGATTGTTCATTAATTTGCTATGTAAGGAAAATGTTGGTTATAAACAGTAGACGAATAATGTATAAATAGTGTTCTTTGCATGGATGACTGTCAAATGAGGGTATTATATCTGATAAAAGTATTGATTGCATTAATGTTTTTATGATTCCTTTCTTACTTTTAATAGACTCCCAATTTTTTTCAAAATATTTTAGACATATCTTACATATTTTTACAATTTCATTCTTAGGTGTCTTCAAACCTCTATGAACAACACCTCTATACATTTTATTCAATATTAATAATTGATTTTTGTCGTTCATTGCATTATTGTCTTTAACTATTTGTATCAAACAGTTGTCACAATTAAAAAAATCCAGACATTTTTTTACTAAATATCCTGCAAAATATACAATTGAACAAGTTTCTAATGTGGTTATTTCTTCTGGAGCATACATTTCCGTTTTTATGTACTTTTTTAGTTTCAAGGAATATGTCGTGTGTATGTTTTAAAGTATCGAATAAATTGTTGTTAATTTCACTTAATGGCCGAGAGTTTGGATTTTTGTCATATAAAGTTTTACTGTTTAAAATATCGAAAGTGTCATTGATTTGCATGACAAATTCAGCTGTATCTTCTGCTGTGTTTGATGTCAATTCTCCAGTTGAGATACATGTACGAATTGATGCTGAAACGGATTTACTAAAGATTTGAGTGGCAAATTTTACTGTCATTTTTTGCCACGTATTTGGATGTAGATGAGTTGTTGTTATTTTTGGCATTGAACGAGCTGTCTTACTATTCACATCAATTGTAAATGTTGTAAAGAAAGAAGAATTGAGCAAATGTCCATATGTTATGTTCCATGCGTTATTATGATCAAGGCGATAAAAAAATTCGAGAAGACTTTTTAGAATTTACACCTGCTGTTGATCTTACTGGAAAAGGACTAACAACTTTAATAATGAGTAGTTTGCAAAATAACGGTATTAACTGCCAGTTTCTAGTTGGTCAAGGCTACGACGGTGCCTCTGCAATGAGTGGTTATTTACATGGTGCTCAAGAATACATAAAAAAAGAATTCCCCATTTCTCTTTATGTACACTGCAGTGCTCACTCACTCAATCTTGCGTTGGCAAACGCCAGTTCATTGCCCACAATAAGAAACTGTATTAGCACCATTCAAACTGTCGGAACAGTTTTTCGCTCTTCTGCTCAACGTAGTGAAGTATTAAGAATATATATCATCGAAACTCTTCCACAGGCAAGACATAGCACGTTAGTGGCATTATGTGAAACACGCTGGGTTTACAAGCATGAAAGTGTCTTGCGGTTCAAAGAACTATATCCAGCCATTATTGTTGCATTAGAAAAATTAGAATCTTCAATAAATAAAGAAACAGCTCAAAAGTCTTGTCAGTTATTAAGTTCAATTAAAGACGCTAAATTTGTTATACCTCTCATAATAATTGAAAATATTTTTCCTATACGTTAACATTGTGTGAACAGTTACAAACAATAAATGCTGATTTGTTCGAAGCATGTAATCATATAGATGATGTGTTAGCAATTTTGGACGAAATGAGAGAAAATAACAATTATCATTTTTTAGACATGTTTTTCGTTGCTGCAATAATGATGAATAAAAATAAAGAAGAAATAGATTTTCCTCGTTTTGCTAATAGACAAACACAGCTCAATAATGTGCCCGCTAATAGCTCTGAAGAGTATTACAAACTTAACATTTTTTTTCCATTTCTTGACCATATAAGAGTACAGCTTTCTGCAGGGTTCGGAAAAAAACAGTTTTTTTCATTTTAAACAAAAAAACAGTTTTTTATTCATTTCTGATGTTTTTTTTGTTTTAAACAAAATAATTTTTTTCTTTTTTTCAATTGTTTTGAACATGTTTAAAACATGTTTTAAAACAATAAAAAAATTGTTATAATTTACTTTGAAAGGACAATGGAAATTTGCACATAGAAGTATAGAACTCGTGTGGGTACAATGATAGAACACAAATAATGTATGTTATTATGTCGCAATGTTTATTAATGAAGTTGGTCATACTGTTTGGGATATCAAGGAAATTTATGTAATCAACACTAGACAATATACTCAGTTATCACTTATCAGTACTTATATACGAGTATAATACATAGAGTAATTACTAATTACTCTATGGTATAATAATATGATCTAAGAATCAGTACCTTACAAGTTACAAGTCACAAACAGAGACGGTCTATGTCGATAATCTACAATTTGCATACGGTTTGTTATTTGTTTTATCAAATTTATTTTACTCGTAGTAAAGGCGTAAAACAAACATTTTGAAAAGTAAAACTAAACGAACATGAGTGGAGCCAGTGGAGGTCGAAGTTTGGATAGTGTGTGGCAACATTTTATTCGTAAAAGATCAGATGGATTAGCTTCGACGTCTAATCTAAAATGTAACAGAGGCTACAGAGCTATATGCAAGTATTGCAAAAAAGATATTGTTGCTCTTGTGGCAAGAATGAAGGATCATTTAAACAAGTGTCAACCCAGAATAGATGAAGATGATATGATCAATTTAAATGAGTCTGAAAACATGCATAATATAACGACAGCAGTCTCAGAATTAGATCAATCAGGTAATTGTTACTAATTTCAACTTCTATGTTTTCAGTATTGACTATTGAACTTAATGTGTCTTGAATCTTGATATGAACTTAAATACTTAATATTAATTATTAATCTCACTCTTCATTATTATAGTAAATGAAGAAGTACCAGGCCGTTCAACTATTAAACGGTGCAATTCAAACATCGACTTTTTTGTTTGCAAGACTAGCAAACAAGATAAAGAAAAGTTCGATATTCAAGTAGCAAAATTCTTATTTTCAACCAATACTGCATTCAATACTGTAAACCATCACGAATTTAAAAAACTTGTAGAATTATTACACCCAGGATACAAATTACCAACAGATAAAGCAGTATCCAATGAACTACTAGATACTGTCTACAAAAACACTTTGAATTCAATGGAAAGTGATTTGAAAGATAAAACTGTATGTATGTCAATCGATGGTTGGAGTAATGTACACCATGAACCAGTTAAATGCATAGTAGTGACTGATGTGTTAGATAACTGTGTTCATTTAATAAAAACCATAGACACAACTGATAATAGACATGATGCAACATACTTATTAGAGGTAGCTATTGATGGGATAAGAGCCTGTTTAGAACTTGGTTGTAAAGTTACAAGTTTAGTGACGGACAATGAGCAAATATGAACCGTATGCGACAAGATTTGGCTCAGGCTGAAACTGATGTTCCAGTTGAAGATGTTATCACATATGGGTGTTCATCACATATTTTGCATTTGTTGTCAAAAGATATTGGGTTAAGAGATGTAAATGAACACGTTAAACAAGTGATTAAATACTTTAGAAATACACACTTTGCCAGTGCCAAATATAAAGAAGCTGGAGGAAAGTCACTCGTTCTACCATTAGATGTAAGATGGAACACATATTGCGATTGTTTAGAATCATACATTGTCAATTGGCCAATCTTAGTTAATGTCTGTCAAGAAAATAGGTCAGCTATCGATACAAATATATCAAGGAAAGTAAATGACTTACAAATCAAATCAAATGCAGAAGGACACTTGGAAATATTGAAAAAAATATCTGTTGCTCTTGATAAAACTCAAAGCAATAAATGTACTCTTAGTGAAGTAAGTGAAGTGTGGATTGATTTAAGAAATCAATTTGAAATATTGCTCGAAGACTGTAAAATTGATCAATCAACATTTCATCATTTTAAGAAACGTTATGAAATGGCTATGACACCATGTCATTATTTGGCCAATATACTTGATCCAAAGTATAAAGGACAACATCTAAATGAGGAAGAAATGGACCAAGGAATGAATTATGTATTAGGGTACCATCCTGAAATTATGTGTGAAATTTTAAAATTTAAAGCTCAGACAACCCCGTTTAAAGACTATCTCTTTTCCAATAATGCTTTAAATAATACCTCTAGTATAACATGGTGGTTAGCATTAAGAAATAATATTTCTGAAAAAATGTTATCCTTAAATATGCAACTACATTCAGCTGTTGCATCTAGTGCAGGAGTTGAACGAGTGTTCTCGACATTTGGGTTCATTCATTCAAAAGTTCGAAATCGATTGGGAATACAAAAAGCAGGAAAACTGGTTACCATATTTAAACATTTAAACAATTAAGAAATTACTAATTATTAATACTGAATAGTTGTTTGCATATTATTATAGATTTATAATTCTATATATTGTATTAGTTAATATAGTTTTTAAAAAAGTTTATTGTTTATACTTTATAGTTTATAGTCATCAGACTATGTAGTATGTACTATCAGACAAAAGTTGTTATTATTATTTTTTTTAATTTAAAAAGTAAAAAGTTATTTTTTAAAATTGTTATTGTTATCTGACAAAAGTTATTTTTTTTTTTAAAAACTTAAAGAGTTAAAAGTTATTTTTTAAAATTGTTATTGTTATCTGACAAAAGTTGTTTTTATTATAATTTTCTTACTTAATGTTTTTGCCTTATTAGTTATTAGTTTGTTACTCAACTTAAAAATATACCTATTGTATTGTTTTACTTTTTGTTAAAAATTGTAATGTCAATTGTTATGTACCTATCTATTTATAATCTTGTCAACTGTCATGACTTAATAAAGAAATTAAAGAAGACTGAAATAAATCGAATATTGTATATTTTATAAAGTAATTAATTATTAATTATAATAGTTGTAAGTTTTTTTTCAATAAATAGGTAGTAAGTAGTAGGTACTCTGGGTACTCATAATAACAAAACAGTCGATAATGTGATTATTGATTTGCTTAAAAATATATCATATGAAATGTCATTTACTTCACTAATGGTCAATGGACATTGGTTAGGTTAGCCTATGCTTCTATATAATATACTAATATACTACACAGTACACGTGAATGCATATTGCATTTTTAAAATAAATAGATAATTGGGTAATTACTAATTTGTATTAAGTACCTACTAGGTACTAACCATTTAAATAAAACTATAATAATAATATAGAAATTGGACTGTTAAATTATTAATAGTGAATTGAACAAAAATTAAATTTAATTATAATTTAACATAATTAGTATAGGTAATTAGTTGTTACTTGTTATAAAAAAATAATTTAAATAATAGCATGTAGTACCTATTTTTTTTTAAGTTTTAAAAGAATTTATAAAAAAACATTTTTAAACATATAACATAAAAAAACATATTTTAAACAATCTGTTTTAAACATGTTGTTTTAAACACACAATGTTTAATTTCAATTGTTTAAAACATGTTTAAAACAAATGTTTTTTAACAAAATGTTTAAAACTGCGAACCCTGGCTTTCTGATAGATTTCAGAAACACAAATTTTTAATAAAATCATTACAACAAATTATTCCGAGTAAATGTATACATTCCACTAGTGAAGAAATGAATGACAGTGTACAGTTTTATTCCCGGATATTGACAGAACCTAATGTTTTCAAAGCTGAATTTTCAATATGGAAATCAAAGTGGCTTAAAGAAGAGTTACGCCCTAATACAGCAATTGAAGCGCTTGACAATTGTAACATACTTTTGTTTCCAAACATATGGAAACTTTTACAAGTCTTAGCCACTATACCTATGTCAACAGCGACACCAGAAAGAACATTTCTTCTTTAAAAGATTGAAAACATATCTTAGGAACTCGACTAGTGAAACTCGTCTCAATGGATTAGCATTAATGTCGATACACAGGGAAATAAATGTTGGTCCAGAAGAGGTGCTAAATCGGTTTGAAAAACAACCGAGGAGAATGATGTTACTTTAAAAAATTTTGGTTTGTTGTAAATTTAATAAAAAAAATGTGTTAAATACAGTATAAATAAAAATAAAAACTTATATATTTGGAATAGTGAGGTTAATTTATTCTTGTATTATTGGTACCTTAAACAATGATATGGTTTATTAAATTAAAATTCTTAAAAATGTTTTTGTAGTTTTATATTATAATGAAACCTCCCCCAAAAATAAATGCTGGATACGGCCATAATGTATGGGGCTTGATGTTTGCGATATAACAGAAAATTCATACATTTGCCCATCCTGTAAACTGTAACATGTCAATGTCATACGCTTGTTTTAAATAATTTTTTTTTAAAATCTATAAAAACAAATAATAACTGTTATAAAGTACAAAAAAGTGATTTGTTTGAACTACCATTATCATGAAAGATATTTTGTAATAATTTTTTTTTTAATTTTTTAATTTTTTAATGTAAAACATAATATGATAATGTTATAATTTCTAATATTCTACATTATAACTGCTACGTAAAATGTCTAAACTATTATAGTAGATTTCTGAATATTTAATTATTTACTAAGAATGACAACTTTGTTCAGTAACAACTATAAACATTAGATCCTTTATTTGTTATAATGTAAATAGTATACTAGTATACTGTTTATTAAGCTTATAAGATTAATTTCAATAATTTTAATTTGTAATTATATTACAATATGTGTTATTTATAATTGTTAGTCAACAAAATACCTATATTGTCAAGTTTATCCCTCAAAATAATATAATAAAATATGTAGGTATATTTTTATAGGTACACTATGTAGCTTTACTAATCTATGTTTTATTTCAACTAATTATGTGTTTGTAATTTAATATTAAATTTTAAATATATGTTTTCCTGTCCCACCACAGAAAGATATGTCGATGACCTATTAAATTATCACCATAAAAATATGTAAAATGTAGTTTTTCACAAGCAGGGACGGATTAAGAGTTTAAGAAGCCGGGGGCAAAATAAATTTAACGCCTGTTTGCCACAATTTCTAATTTGTATTTTAATATACAATACACATTACACATATTTTATAAATAATTTAAATTTAAATGTTTAGTGTAGTTAAAAAAAAACAATTGGTACTTTAATTATAAGAAATAGAATTGAAAATATTGAGCACTATTTAATTATAAATCAAATAGTTTTTTCTTATTATAATAAAAAGATAAAACAATTAAAATAACTTTTCTGAGATAATAATAAAAAACAAAACTATTTAAATACACAAGGTGTATTTATTTTAATATAACAATGTCAGATTAATTTTTTTCTGGTAACTTTTCCCGAAGCAAATTTATGAATTATTTGCTCCCATTCTATTTGTTTTAATATTTTATTTTCTATATTCAATATGGAAAGTGCCGAAAGTTTTTCACTAGATAAAGATGATCTAAGGTAATTTTTCACTCTTTTTAAAACTGAAAAAGAACGTTCTCTCGTTACATTAGAGCAAGGAAAAGAGCAAAAAAATCTTAGAGCTATTTCAACATTTGGAAATGTTGAAGAAAGCTGAGATTGTATGAGCGATTTTAAAATTTCAAGTAAGGATGATTTGTTTTCAATAGAAAATTTACAAATCATATCTTTAAATTGTATAACTTCTTCTATGAAATCTTTTTCAATATCATCAGGATAAATATCAATAAGTTTTTCTGCATAGTTTTTAATATTTTCTGTACTTTCTTTCTCTAAATTTAGAAAAATCCAAAGTTATTATTGATATTAGAATAAGCTTTCTTTCTTCTATTTAAATCAGAAATTAAATAGTTCAAGATAACCAAAAACACTTCGTTTTTCATTTTTTCAAATCCTTCATGAATTATTTATTTTGATGATGTTTCATCTGCAAATTTAACCCGTTTTTTAGTTCTGGAAGTTTTTATTGAAAAACATTTTTTCTACACAACTGTTGTGATTCTAATAAATACTGATCAAAATTATTTCTAACTACTTTGACATATCGATGGTGTTTTGTTGAAAGGGCGTACACCACATAATTGAAATTTTTCAGGAGGAACAAAATAGTGTTTTTAAAAATGATACCGTTAAAGTCGATTGATCTCGTATATACCTTCATACAGTAGACATGTTGATAATTTGATAACAATTATCATTCAAATGCTTAAACATATGTGAATTGTATTTATTATCATTCAAAGTGATAGTAGTCAAGGTATGCGCCCTTTTATAACATATATTTTCAAACGCTCTTACGTTAAAAATGTACACATGTGGTATACGCCCTTTATACCAGTTTAATATTTTGAACGCCTTATTGTCTAAAGTTATTTTGTGTGGTATACGCCCTTTTAGAATTACAGATTTTTTGAAAGCCTCTGCATAACTTATAATAATCATTGTTATATTTATTGTTATAACAATAATAATATAATAATATTATAATATTATTATTTGTATAGTAATTTATTTAAAATGGTTGGAAAGCAATCAAAACAAAATTATTTTTAATTTTTTTTACTAATAATATTATGAAAAACAATTAATATATTATAATGTTACAAAATCAAATAAATTTATATTCCAATAAAAATATAACAACCTTTGTTAATATTGTTAATAATTTAAAAAAAAAATAGTATCATAATACTAAGATGATTTAATGACCATAAGTAGGTATTAATATTATAAAAACAAGAAATATAAAATTATTATCACAAATAAAAAATTAAATCATAACTATTAAAATACATAATACAAAATCCTGAAAAAGTATAACAAACTATAAGCATTTTCTTTTGCTAATATAAAAACAACAAATACATTGGTACTATCACAAATTAAAATAATTAAGTCATAATAAAACTTAATAATAAATACAATTTAGATTGAAAATGTATTAGGTAACTAAATTTAAAATCTATTATAGTTTAGTCATCTACTCATCTTCACCAGTTTCTGGAAGATTATCTCTTATTGCAGATTTGTATGGCAGATTTAAATATTCTTGATGGTAACATTTAGGAATAACATTTTTTGTACATAAATTACTTAGGTCCTTATATTTTTCTAGATTTAAGGCAATTTATTTGTATATAGTTGTTTTGGACTAGCTAATAAAGTTAAACCAGATGATCTTAAGCGTTTGTTGCTTCTAAGTCAATAATATTATAATTCAGACTTTCAAATGTATAGCTAAATTTAATTTTGTTTGGATTATATTGTCCCAAAATAATACTTCTAATTGCTATGAATTTTACTTGGCAATCATTAGTATCCTTAATTTTGTGTTTATTAAAAACTGAATTGCACACTTCTGTCCAATCTAAAAAGTCAATATGGCTTAAAACAATTGTTGTGTAGGGACCAGTATTTATTCTAGAGTTTCTAATGACCGTTGCCCACTCAGAAGGGGCCCATATAATTTTTTTTTTAATGTTTTTCTCTATACATGCATGTATTGAGTCTAATGGCATATAGGTATGACCAGGAAGTAAATAATTAATAGTAATAGTTTTGATATTTTTTGAACATCTTACAAGAAAATAATACAGCATTGAAATCAGTTTATAGTTTTTATTTGGCCAGGACAACTATCACAGTATAAAGCTATGTCCTGAATAATAGGACTTCTCTCATCAACAGATTTCAAATATGAAAATATAATACTGCTTATTTCATTCGATCCCCTAAGACCATCAACCTATGACCACAAATAACAAAATCCTGCTTTTGAGTTACTTTCATACACACTTAAATTATAGTAAGCTAATTTTCTAGAATAATATAATAACATACTATTACCAGCCGGTGTATTCAATACTTTTTGGAGATCAAAGCTGCAACATAGAAAGCCATCTTTTCCACTTCTTTCTTGATCATTTTTGAACACATCATAGGTAAACTGCTTTTCTTTTAGATGATTTTCTTGTATCCTATTTTCATCTTCGGTTAAATTTTCTCTGTTATTGTAAGCTTCACAGAGGGTGCATTTGTCTTTTTTAGGAACATGTATACCAATATTATATTAATCTCTCCATATTTTTTGAAATGTTGCACTTGAAACTGTTGTCATATTATTATTCAATTTACAATCTTCAACATAGATTCTATAAACATTTGCCAAACTCTGAAATTCACTGCCAATGTATTTCTTAGTAGAGGAACTCCTATAATAGTGGGAAGGTACAGCTGGTAGTTTATTTATAAATGTACTAACATTTTTAATAACTTCTTCAAAGGTTTTGTTATATGCTGATTTTTTACCTCTGTCATCAGTCTTTGATGAAAATAAATTAACTTTATTGTCCCTTGTAAATCTTAATAACTTTTCAGTTATATTCAATGTATTTAATAAAAACTTTCTGCAAACAACTTTGGTAGTGTCATTAAAAGAAAAATAATATTTGTACATATTAAAACGCTTATTTACATGAGTAACATACTGTCTCTTTGCATCATACCTCTCCATACAGCATAGTAAGTTGTCTCATTTCCTAGTATGATCAAAATCTTTCCAATATCTATTAAATATTATTAATCTTTCCTCTTCTGTTATAGTATTACATTCATTAGTGCATTTTTTTCCTAAACAAGGGTATTCTTTCATAATTTTCTTATCAACTGTTACAATACTCCCATCGTTTTTAAGTTTCTTATAAGACTCACCATATAATTTACATTTTTTTTATTTACTCTGGCAGCTATTTTCCTTTTTTTTACTCCATAATCCTCTATTTTTTCTACATTAAATAAAGTGTCAGCTATAATATTAAGATTATCTGAATCACCAGCTTGACTTTGATCTACATTATTTATCTGATGTCAGAGGCGTACCCAGGATTTTTTTATGGGGGGGGGTCCAAAATTTTTATTTTATCTATTCTCTAATTATAATTATAGTTTAATTCATTACCAACATATTACTGTTAATAACTATATATTATAGTTACAATAGTTATACACACACTCACAGCACATATACAGAAAGGTTTATTACAATAGGTAGGTACTATAATTTTAAATCAATTTTTATTTGGTAATAAAATGTTATAAAAATTACATTATTTAACTTAAAATTATTTTAAAATTTTAATCTCCTGTTTTTTTTTACAAGTTCCTCAATTATATCATCTGGTGTTAAGATTTCATTTCGATGAATATTAAGCATAGCAAGTCCATTTAGTCTGTCTTCCGATACAGTATTTCTGAGATATGTTTTAAGATTTCTTAATGAAGAGAAACTTCTCTCAGAAGTACATGTCGTGACTGGTAATATACATATAATTTTTATTAACTTGTATATATTTGGGAACAAGTCTTCATCACAAAATTGTAGAAATTGTATTACAGTTTTTGGCTTTTGATCTTCTTCAGTTCTTTTTAAGACATTTTTCCACATCTTAATTTCTGTTATTACAATATCAGGTTCACTTAAACTATCCGAATCTTTATAAAAATCTATCAATTGTAAGATGTCGTTATTATTATTATTGTCCAATTCATTTTTAAATAACATTTTAAAACCTTTTAAAACCAATTTGTGTTCAATAAAACGACTATTTATTTGATCTAAAAATTAATCCAAAAATGGTATAAATATTGATATTTTGGAGTATTCTTCTGGAGATTTACTAATTATGTTACAGCGATTGATTTGACGCTTACAGGTCCTTGGAATACAAATTTGTATATCAAGACATTCAGATTTTTCTTCCAAGTTCTTAAATATAACTGAAAAGACTGCATCAGTATTTTGTCTCATTGTTTGTATCTCATTAGATAAATCCTCAGCCAGATTAATTGCTTCAAGTAAATCAATGTTTTCTCTTTGTAATGATTTACATAACACATATGTATGCTTAAAAATTTCATCAATAACCATTAAACTGACATTGAATGTTGTATCACGAAGCGACAGAAGCAATTGTGAAGCTTTTGTGAAAGTTTCTCTATCAATCCAACCACTCATTACTTCTAATGAACTAATTACAGCTGGTTGTAATTCAACAAATGTTCTGATAGAATTATGTTTTTCTACCCATCTTGTAGCACACATTTTTTTTTAATTTTTCTTTTTTAGAATCAGGAATTTTACTTTTTACTTCATTTTGTAGTACACATTGTCTTTTTGGTGTATTCATAAAGTTATACACTGCTTCAATTATGCCTATTGTATTTCTGATACTAGATAGTTCACAAGCACTACAAATAGCTAAATTTAAAACATGAGCACTACAATGAATATATACCGCTGTTTTATACTGTTTTTTTACTATAGCTTGGACACCATTAAACCGGCCACTCATTGCAGCTGCCCCATCATAACCCTGACCTCTTAGGTATTGTAAATCAATACCAAAGTTTTTCAAGCTGTCTAACAATGTATTTGCTAAATTTTCTCCTGAAGTGTTATGCAATGGAACAAAGTTTAAAAAATCTTCTTGTATTTCATCATTATAAATGTATCTAGCACAGATTGAAAATTGCTCTATTCCTCCAATATCAGCAGTTTCATCAGCAAGAACACAAAAACCTTTAGATAAATTAATTCTTTTTACTATCCTTTCGAGTATTAATTTGTTGCATGTATAAATGATTTCATTTTGGATTTTTGGGCTTAAGTATTGTGCATTGCGTTTACAACGTTCTCTTATAAGCTGTAAATCAGAATTACCTAAAGATGCCATTTTTAATCCATATCTTAATATAGCCCTAAAATTACCATCGTTTTCAATAGGTTCTTCCTCAATTGATAAAGGTCCAGAATCCTTATGCCCTCTTAATGCCAGTCCTTGACGTCCACACACAAGTATACTTTCAATAACAGGTCTTATTAATTTCCTATTTTCAATCATTTCAGCAACAGCTACTTTATCCAACTGAGTATTTACTGGGACATACGATTTTTGGGACATTACTTTATAATTTTCAATGCATGCTTTGTGATAACAAGTTTCTTCGTGATGCTTGAACTTCTCAATAGCATGTTTCCAATTTGAAAATTCTTTGGTGCATAAACTTCCTAAACTTTGTTTTCCAATCCCTCCTTCTTTTTGAGAGAATATAACACAAAACTTGCAAAATGCTCCATTCAAAATGTTTGAGTAAGTAAGCCATTTCCATTTTTGTAACCAATTAAGTTGAAACTTAAGATTTTTTACTCCAAAAGTTTTTAAAGGAAAATTATAATTAGAATCAGGTACCCAAATTTTATTCATAAATTCAAGTTTTTCTTGTAAACTTAAGTCACTATTATTAACAAGTAAAGAAATGTCATTTACACTTGAAGTATCAATTAGTCGTTGAACATTTAACTCATTATTGCCAATACTGATTAAATTATTTACATCATTATTTCTTGAGCACTATAAATAATATTATAAACATTTTAAAATTTTAATTTTATACCTCCTAATAAAATAAAAATAAAATATATATGTACATATTACATAATAATATCCAATTGTTAGAATTGTATACCTAACAAAATTGTAATATCTAATGATAATTCTAAATTTACTAACCTGAGGATTTTGAATATTTACATGAGCTATATCCATATGAGCTACAGCTTCATTAAGTTCTTCACTTTTATTCTTAAAATAATCCAAAATTTTTGATTTTTTTTTAAAATTTGTTGTGTTGTCACTACCAGCATCTTTAAAGTAAATGATATTAAAAAATCAATAACAATTAACTATTCAATAACTATCTATGATATAAAATAACTACCTATGTAAATAATTAATTTTTCAGTGATTATTTTTTTACTTTACCATTATATTAGATTACATTATTATTTATTAAGTTAGAAGTATCCAATAAACAATAATTATTAATTTAGTTAAACTTACCTTCATCAATGGATAAAGAACTAGTTTCAGGTTCTGGCTCTTGACGCTTTGGAGTATATAAGAATTTTTTTAATTTGCTTATAGCACTCATTTTAAATAATTAATACAATTGTATATAATTCTATTAAAATTCCATTCAAAAATACACCAAATACATTAATCTCAAATATAACATTAAATGTTTAAATTTTATTATAAAAAATTACTGTTGTGAAAATTCAATTGTACGATTACAATAATTCTGTGATAACACTGATAACACTTCGCGCCATAATTATTAATCTAATCAGTTCGTGGTATCAGCACACAATAAGACAATCAGTCGTACACTCGTACCTAGTCGTTGGTATAAATTAAACACGGTTTATACATTATAATAATACATTATAATCTATAACCTTTGTATACTGAAGATAATGGGAAATATTAAAATACACTGTAAACCTATTCTTATTATACTATTTACTATTAAACAATTATGTAAGTGTAGAAATCTCAATGGGGGGGTCCGGACCCGAAACCCCCCCCCCCCCCCTTGGGTACGCCTCTGTCTGATGTACTTTTCTCAGAAATACATTCAACTGTTCTAGGTGACACATATTCATTAAATGAAATACTGTCTGATATATTATCATTATTTATTGTATAACTTAGACTGTCATTTAACACAGTCTCATCTAAGAAAACAAAGGTGTCAATCTCATTTATATCTATGTTATTTAAAGTATTAAAACAAATATCATTGAGATCTTCTTCTGTTGCAAACGTTACAGTGGAATCTTTAATATTTTCTGAAGTTTTTTTAGCTAAACTTATTAGCATTTTACTTCTAGATGAAGCCATAATCGATACAAAATTAACAACACAATTAAAACCGAAAAACTCTAAAAAAAATACTAAATTAGTAGCCAGTAGGTATAACCAACTAAATACTAACACACAACAATCGTATTGATCATAAATTGCATAATTAATCACAATTATTATTGTCTATAATCTATGATTATTAAGTGTGATTTTCCCTCTAAATTCTTATCAATAAAACAATGACACGAATATTTTTATTATTTGTAGACCATCTGACGTTTAGTTAACTGTCACATAATAAAATGTACATGGTACAATAACATCAGTTAAATTATTAATTTGATAAAAACGTGATAATTCAAAACTAGTTAGCTTATACGAGAAAACAACTAGCAATTCTTGTGGTAAACGCCATTTTAACATTCTCCGTTAAAATATTTTTATATTCTTTAGGGCATTCAGATTTCTTATATCCGCTATTTAGAGAATAATCCTCAATATTTTAAACCATCCCAATATTACAGATTATGTGCCTAATTTTTCCCAGTATATCAGTGTATGTAGAATAGGAGTTCACATACAGGTCATAAAAGCAAATTCTAAAGTGGATATTTTATTTAAAATTGATTATGCTTCATGTTGTGTTTCTTTTTTCTGTAAATCGTCATTTGAAGTAGTTAATAAAGCATCTTTTATCTTCATTTGTTCCTCTTAAAGCTAATCCTCTAGAAGTTAAAAATTTCAAAGTTTCCACAACTCTATGTAAAACATTTTTCCAATATGACAAATAATTAAGTATTTCATTTTTCATTTCCTTATCGATTCCGCATTGGCTAGAATTTATCATCCTCAAATGCCATGATTTTACTGACTGTACATGTGTTAAACTTTTTTCATGCTCACTAACTTTATTGTAACATTTTTTCCAATCAGTAAAACCTTTATCTTGATTTTCAAACAATGTTCTTTTATTATCAAAAAATAAACATTTAAAACAAAATAAAGCATTTTTTGATTGTGAATATAAAATCCAACCCCTAATATGAGTTTTTCCATTTTGCATTTTTCTATTAAATATATTTAATTGAAGGTACCTTACATACTTACCAACTACTCTTTTTGTTTTTTTTTTTAATTTATCAATTTCAAATTTTGCTTAGGTGAATTTAATAATAAATAATATATATTGAGAAGTTGATTTCCCATAGTGCCAGATCAATGTTTGGAATTTTAGTTTCTATGGTTCAGAAAAGTTATTTTGTTCATTTATTGGTAAGCAAATAGGATATATGCCCATTGTACATGTTTCATTCGTTTCAAATGTATCAATAGTATGTGAATTGGTTGTAAAATCCTAAAAATAATAAGAATTAGAAAAAGAATTAACTAAAAACAAATGTGTTTTACAAACTTTATCATTGGTTTTGTTAATAGTTGCATTGTCATTATTTTGATCATCTGGTGGATTGTTCACAAAATAAGATACTTCATTAGGACATATTACTGCTGTTTCAGCATTAGTTATCAACAACCCAATATCTGTATTCTAAAAAATTATTATTATTTTATTTATAGTACATTTAAATGTTAGTAAAATTTGTTTCGTTTAAATATTTCTTAAATAGTGGTTAATATTAAAATAGTTAACACTAATGCATTAATTTAGAAGTTTATAAATTATCAACATTTTCACATTTTTTCCTTCTACAAATAAATGTTTCGTGTATGTTTTAATTTGCAAAATTACATAATTAAGGAATAGTACCTATTTATATTTAGTTTCTTCAACTTGATAAGTGCTGTTTTGATTTATATGTTGATTACTCATAAAATCCTTAAAAAAATATTATTTATTAAATTGAATATGTAAAATAATAATTGATAAGTAATAAATAATATGTATAAACATTATATTAACATACTTCATTATAAGTTGTAAAAGTTGTCTTATTATCATTATTTACAATAGCATTTGATGGATTTATTGTGAAAGATGTTATTTCATTAGGACATTTTATTGCCTAGTCAGCATTAGCTGTCAATAATGACTCAACATTTTTATTCTGAAACAATATTATTCTTAAATATAATCAAATTCATTCTAAACAGTCTTGTCGCAACGCCACTGGCATAAGGTAAAGGATCTGTCAGCCTTTTAAGTTTTAATAATCTTAATATTAACTAATGTGCATACCTTATACTGTATAGTGTATAGGTACTATAGATAGTAGAAAATAATACTATAATATATCAAAATAATTTTTTCGTATATTTATGTTTTAAATCAATCATTTAATTAAAATTATGCTTATAATTGAGAAATAAGTTTCTATTTTTGGAATTTTTTTATTTATTTTCCCCCATTTCTTGGCCTTTGCTACAGCTTTTCTTTTAATTTCAGCACCTCCTCGTCTTTTTTTTTAATTGAAGACATTTTAATTTAGAATTAAATACACAATAAACAACAAACTAATCAGTTAGATACTCAATTTTCAGTTACTATAATATAACACTTTAATATATTATTACACCAATATTACCAGTGTCGGAGTGATATTCTGTCATGATTGGCTTATTTTATTTTTTTATTCATAGTGAAGAACAATAAACTAATAACCTACCTAACCAAAATACGCGTATAAATAATAACTGCAGTTAACGCTTTTACACAGTAATAACTATTTATGTATGTAATATGAAGTAGGTAGGTTTATAGATTATAGGTACTTAGGTAATGAGAATAACTATTTATTTAACAATTATTTATTTCAATCAAATAAATTCCATTGTGTTACTTACAATTATGAAATCAAAATTCTACATAGGTAAGCTAGGTAGGTAACCACCTAAAATCTAAAACACACTCCAAGAGTGCAAGGAAGTATTCTCAATATTATGATATATTACAGTATAGACGATAGACCGTCTTAGTCCTTAGTCCGTGACTGAAATCAATTAGATAAGAGTCAATAGATAGATATGTATAGGTTTATAATAGATTTATTTTTATTAAATCTTACACTCTTAATTTTTATTATCTATTAGGAACAGTTTGTGTATGTATCATTATATCAATAAAAAAAAAAAAAAATAGATTACTGATTTAAAGTATATTTTTCAGTGTATTATATTATATTGTGTTGGCTACACTGAGCGAACAGGACCACTCATTAGTTTTTAAGATATCAGTATTCAGTATTGTTTAATTTAATTAGTCTAGTCTACGACGCCCACTTCGTACGACTGTTGTTTATTTCATCTCTAACAGTTTCTACTTTGTTATATTATGTTAGTTATTTAATTATGTTATTTGTTCCTGGAACATGTGCCAAAGTTAAATTTCAATAAAGTGTTCAGTTATAAGTATTAATGTTTTTCTATCCTGACATAAACCGAGGTTAACAATTGTATCAATACACCTTGATAGTTTTCAAATATTACATAGTAAAAATATTGATGCAGCAATAATTATTGAAGTACCAAATCGATATAGGTAAAAGTATAGAATCTATACTTTTATATAATAACCATCTATACTATAGATAGTCCAGTGACGGCACTACATATAATGAGGCTATACTTTTGATTGGTTAGGAAAAAAGTTATAATAAAGCATAATTCAAAAGATCAAAATTAAAATAAATATAAAAAATATAGT